>NC_045738.1:6360696-6375551 GCF_008692095.1 Etheostoma spectabile | reverse complement strand
TAAAGGCCTAAAAATGCCCCAAAAAATAATCTTAAAAAAAAAAAAGCTGATTCTTGTTTCCAACTTCGCCCCAGACATGCCTGTTGAAAAACAGACGGAGACAACTTCTCTCTTTTGATTCTTTATTTAACAAGCAACAGTACAAACACGGGCGTGTGTGTGTGTGTGTGTGTTTCTGCAAATAAATAAAGAACATTGTAAAGGCTAACATACGCAATGCATATAGGAATCATATGTTCTAGCAAAAAATAACAATAAACCCACTATTCCATTATCTTAATGCAGTGTAACTGTAGCACGTAAATAGTGCACTTAAAATACAAACGTGAGGGCGTTCAACAATCGCCATTATATTGCATCAACAGCCAGGTGTAACCTAGGTATCAGGTAAAGAACACAAACAACTACATCACTAGCTAACTTAATTTAAATGTGCCTGATAGACAAATACAACAACAGGCAGACAACATAAGTTATACGACTTACAGTTCTCAAGGACTCTCACACACACACACACACACACACAAAATCTCAACTGATTATCCACCAGACAGCTAGTCTCTTTTTTTACGGAAGCCCCCTGAGGTCAGCTGAGAAAAAGAACTGAGAAAAAAAAAACAATCTGTGCATTAATAAACGTGAGCAAAGTGGGAAAGATATTCACAAATTCAAACTTCTGGGATCAATTGCTCTATAGTGAAATTACATTAAATCACAAATGACGCATTAAATAGTAAAGTAAAAATATCTGAAAAATCTACTTCAGTACAGTAACAAAGTATTTGTACTTTTTTACTTCCCATCTCTGCAAATATTTCCTTCTGATGAAAGATGACTTGTCTAGTTTCCATTCCAGTTTAGACATATATTGGGGAGGTTGATCAATCATCAAGTCCCCCTTTTAAGTATTTAAAAATACTCTGCTATGATTAATACCACAAGAAATATTAACTCAGAAAAAGTAAAAAAAAAATTTTTTAAATAAGGCTAAAAGCACATCTACTTTTTCTGGATTGGATCTGGCCTCATGCCCCGTCCAACAACCGCTGCTTGTGCTAGGTTGACCGGTGAAAGAGCAGTGTGCATCAAGTTGGCTAGAACCTCTCAGAGATTCAGCCATCTTTATTTGAATCTCACATCAGGACAGCAGGCAGAAGCTCTGGGAAGCTGCTTGATTTCTTTCCAAGCCCATAGGCCTACTGTTCAGGATGCTCGGCGGCTAGGACCGCTCTGCAGGAATAATTTTGCGCCTTGTCTGAAGCAGATTCAGTCTTTTTTTTCTGGAAAATTAGCTGACGTATTCAAATAGCAAGTGTTTGCATTCTTATATTTGTTTTTGTAGCCTGTTAACCTTTTTACTGACAGTGGGTGACACAGCTACTACGACACTCTCTCTGTACTGACAAGTCTGCTCGGAGCTGAAGGTTAGAGGTTTCTTTTTTCAAAGATGTTTTTTGTCATTTTTAGGCTTTTATTTTTGGCAGGACAGCCTAGACTTGACAGCGGAGAGAGAAGGGGAATGACATGCAGCATTTCTTTGGAACTAAACCCGCTGCCGCTGCGTCAAGGACTGAGCTCTATTACATGTACTGTAACTATTTTCAAAGTAGAGATCAGTCCGCCATGCTGTCCATCAAATTTACCTTTGTTAGAGTTGTTGTTAAAGAGACAGATTGCTCCCAATGGTTCAGGTATGGCATCCCCCGCCACCACTGCCAACACAATGCCTAAAATTGTATTTGATATTGGTAAGAATGATTCTTTTGTCCCTACATTCTGTGAGAGCAAAGTTGATTCTTACTTTGATGTATTTGAGAGAATTGCTACTGCACTGCACTGGTCGCCTGAGGTATGGACACTCCTACTCCAGTGTAAAGTCCATGGTAAGGCTCAAGCTGCCATTGCTTCACTACCTGTAGAAGAGAGTTTAAATTATGAGACTTTGTATTCCGCAATCCTACAAACCTATGAACTCGTGCCTGAAGCGTACAGACAAAAATTTAGAAATCACTGAAAAACTTCTGTACAGACGCACCTCGAGTTTGTCCGTGAGAAAGTAGTGCTACTTGATAAATGATGCCAAACTTGTAAAGTCACTGACTATAGTGCCTTAAGGACTTGGTTCTACTGGAAGACTTTAAAAGATGTCGACCAGATCGCATTGTGGTATACCTGAATGAACAGAAGGTGAATAAGATTTCTGCTGCTGCTATGTTGGCTGATGTATGAATGTATGTATGATGTATTGAGACATAAAGCTGCATTTGTTCCATTGGAACAGCCACGTCGTGCTCCGACCCCTCCTCTGAACCCAACCACATTTTGTACTCCAACAAAAAAGCATGAAAGAGAATGTTTTTAATGTCATAAAGTAGGACATGTGATAGCACGTCTTCTCAATCTACCGAAAACAAAAGAAGTGGGGTTAATCGAAGCAGATCTTCTCTGTGTGAACACACGCTCATTAGCTCAGCCAATTGATGACTGTTTTAAGCCCTTTGTGTTTGACGCCAAAGTGTCGCGAACGAGTGAGACAGGTGACAAATGTTCTGCGCGTGTTTTGAGAGACACTGCCTGCTCACAGTCTGTAATCCTTGCACAAGCTTTGCCTTTTTTTGGTCATTTTGCTTGTGGTTTTAGTGCCTGACTGCGAAGAGTCAAGATGGGATATGTGCCGCGACCCATAGACTACGTTTACATCCGGTCCCCTCTTGTCAAAGGTCATTTCCCCATTGCAGTGTGCGACGAACTGGCCGATCCCGGCTATGTCACAAGGTGTGCCACTCTTATGCTCTCACTTCCTTCTTTGGATATTTATTTATTTAAGGAATCCTGACTTCTCCAATTTTATTTTTGTAAGGCACATTTCCCACTTCATGAAGCCCAGGCTTCTTGAGCTCATTGTCACTGACCGACAACCCTTGTAAAATATGTTTTCATGTGGAGAGCATATTTACAGTGGTGTGAAAAAGTGTTTGCCCCCTTCCTCATTTCCTGTTCCTTGCCGGTTTGTCACACTTAAGTGTTTCGAACATCAAACCAATTTAAACAATAGTCAAGGACAACACAAGTAACCAAAATGCAATTTGTAAATGAAGGTGTTTATTATTAAAGGTGAAAAAAAATCCAAACCATCTGGCCCTGTGTAAAAAGTGATTGCCCCCCTTGTTAAAACATACTAAACTGTGGTTGTCAACACCTGAGTTCATTTCTCTGGCCACACCCAGGCCTGATTATTGCCCAACCTGTTCACAATCAAGGCATCACTTAAATAGGAGCTACTTGACACAGTAAGGTCCACCAAAGATCCTTAAAAGCTACACATCATGCCGAGACCCAAGAAATTCAGAAACAATTGAGAAGAAAGTAATTGAGATCTATCAGTCTGGAAAAGGTTATAAAGCCATTTCCAAAGTTTTGGGAATCCAGCGAACCACAGTGAGAGCCATTATCCACAAATGGTGAAGACTTGGAACAGTGGTGAACCTTCCCAGGAGTGGCCGGCTGCCCAAATTACCCCAAGAGCGCAGCGACGACTCATCCAAAAGGTCCACAAAGACCCCACACAACGTCCAGAACTGCAGGCCTCACTTGCCTCAGTTAAGGTCAGCGTTCATGCCTCCACCATCAGAAAAGACGGGCAAAAATGGCCTGCATGGCAGAGTTCCGACGAAAAACCACTGCTGAGCAAAAGAACATCAAAGCTCGTCTCAATTTCTCCACACACACATCTTGATCCAAGACTTTTGGGACAACATTCTGTGGACCGATGAACAAAAGTGGAACTCTTTGGAAGGTGTGTGTCCAAGTATATCTGGCGTAGAAGGAACACTGCATTTCATAAAAGAACATTATACCAACAGTAAAATATGGTGGTGGTAGTGTGATGGTCTGGGGCTGTTTTGCTGCTTCAGGACCTGGAAGACTTGCCGTGATAAAAGGAACTATGAATCTGGCGGTCTACCAAGAGATCCTGAAGGAGAATGTCCGACCATCTGTTCGTGTACTCAGCTGAAATGACTTGGGTTCTGCAGCAGGACAATGATCCTAAACACACCAGCAAGTCCACCACCGATGGCTGAAGAAAAACAAAATGAAGACTTTGGAGTGGCCTAGCCAGTCCTACCTGAACCCTATTGAGATGTTGTGGTATGACCTTAAAAAGGCCGTTCTTGCTCGAAACCCTCTAATGTAACTGATTAGGACAATTCTGCAAAGATGAGTGGGCCAAAATTCCTCAGGACGCTGTAAAAGCCTCATTGCACGTTATCGCAAACGCTTGGTTCTAGTTGTTGCTGCTAGGGTGGCCAACCAGTTATTAGGTTTGGGGGGCAATCACTTTTTCACACAGGCCATGATGGTTTGGATTTTTTTTTCACCTTTAATAAACACCTTCATTTACAAATTGCATTTTGTGTTTACTTGTGTTGTCCTTGACTATTGTTTAAATTGGTTTGATGTTCCGAACACATTCAGTGTTGACAAACATGCAAAGGAACAGGAAATGAGGAAGGGGGCAAACACTTTTTTACACCACTGTATTTTATTTTTTCTGATTTGATGAGCACGGACAATGCCCACTCAAAAAACATACACAAGTTGTGAAATGTGCCAGAATTAGCCAAGATGCTATTTTACACCTGCTGTCCCTGGAGTTAAGAGGTCACCCAAAAATATATTTAAAAAAAATATCAATTATAAATAATACATACAGATTTAGCTCAATACAATAAAAGTTGATTATACTAATGCTAATAAACATAAAGACAAGAATATTTTGTCAACCACACAGGCATCGCACAAGAAGCACCAACAAGCAGAGCAGAAGAGATGGCAGGAAGAGTAGTGTCTAAATGTAATGTTGGCAGTGCTGACTCCTTGTTGGTCACTTTTTTAAGTTAAGTTTAAAAGAGACAGTTTTAAAATGTCTATTGTAAATTGGTAGTAGAGTTCCTCCCTTGAACAGCCATGTGTGTGATTTAATTAGTCTGCTTATTCAGCTGAACAAAGAAAACAATAAAAAGCAACACAAAGACCACTTAAAATAAATCAAGAGGCCGAAACAGTGTTAGTTGGAAGCTTGAATGTATTTGTCCAACAACCTTTCTTAAACTGTACTGTTTACTTCAAAGAAATTACTTTTAAATAACCTTGACAATAATGTGCTGAGATGTAAACTGATGATACAAAATCCATGTGATACAAAGATGAAATATTTTCCTGAACAGCACTTGCTGACTGAAAACAATGCCATGTAAAAGTCCATAAACGTTGCAATTGATACATATGTTATTTTCACACCTGAAGCTAATTTCCTACAAGAAAATTATATTTACTTTACCTCACACCATGTGTTTCACAGATGCAGAGATGTTAACACAGGATTTCCTTTGATCATTCAGCCTTCACATACCACATGAGGCGTTGCATGTGTGATAATTGCTCAAATTTCTTTTTTTTCATCTGACACTATATGTGTTATTTTTATGTTAGCTATACCACAGCCAGTTTTTGGTTTGACTAGATCACACCAAATGTACACAAAACAACACATGTTCTCTTTTTTTTCCATTTCACACAAAAAGGAACCATTCTCATTTGAAATTTTGTCTCACTTCCTGTTCATATGTTGTGGTAAAAAATAAAAATTGGCCCTCTATGCCAGACCTCTCCTGTTGCAGTGGCATCAATGAGGCTTTCTGCAGTTGCTCCTGCAAACAGTCCAACTGACAGGATCTTATTTCTGAATTGTAGATTGATTGTTCACAGTGATGTCAGTCATTTGTGGACCTTGATCGCCAACATAAGCAGGGTTCAGCATTTCACCCCTGTTTGGATAAAAGCTGTCACTTCCTTGGAGACCCAGGTTCACATAACGGATTCTGCGCGTGGGGTGGACCATTTTAACAGATAAACTTTGCTTTCCTTTAACTCGCCATCGATTCTCCTCGCGTTGTGTCAAGAAGTCTTCCAGCTTTACTGTTTCCTCCTTCTGGCGCCCCCAGGACAGTTTCCTGGTATGAGGAAGGAAGACGCCAGTGGAAGCTGAGTTACCCATGACAAGAAATTGCTTGGGTTGAAAAGTCTGGGAATCAAAAAACAGAAAATGTACCTAATGAAAATGACACATTAAACGAAAAATACAATGCTAAACTGTAGAATCCACACACATCGTTTTTATCTGGCAAGTAAAAAATGACACAGGGATGTCTGTCCTCACCTCTGGTTTATCTGTTGAAGCGCCAACCTTGAATGAGAGATGGCCAGGCTTGTCCATTTTAAAGACCTGCCTGGCGATTGAAGGCCTGATCTCATCTGTCATCAGAGGAACAATTAATTGTATCCTTCTGGATGAGTTAATCACTGCTGATGAATGGATCTTGCAAGCTGTTTGTACCAATCAGTCCATCAATCAATCACCGGGAAATTTGTCAATCACAAACACACAATCAACACATGTATACATGTTAAAAGTTGTTGTAAAGCTTAGGTCTTTATCATCATTTGATTGATTTTGTTTATCTATACTGTTTGTGTACTATGTATAATATAAAGTACATGGTTAGTACAAAGAGTATAAGATAAAAAAAAGTATAACTTGTGTTCACTGAATGGATATAGGAGTTCTGAGAGATATGAGAGTTACAGTCTAATAAATAGTTATTCTTTTTTAGAATTGCACTTCACATCAATACTCTAGTATTTTGAAACCTTCTGAAAATTGAATTGTGGTTTCCATTGTTGCATTTGTCAATAATAGAATCTCCCACATGTTCACCCATCTTTCTTTAGCCCCCTTTTTGCAGCATTCTACCTTTTTAATGAGCATATGGCTGGGATGTTAGAAATTAGGGAGTGTATTGACATAATTGGCCACAGAATTTGATGTACTCACATTGCACCTACAATAAACAACAAAGTAAAATGAGCAATCTCCAAATGTGTAGCAAACTTAACAAATTGATGCATCTGTTAACCTGATTTCAGCAATTCTTTATTTTTAAATGAAGAGCTGTCGCTATCTCTTTCTATGATACAGCTCCAGAACGTCCCAATTTAACATGTAATGTTTATTGTAAAAACATCCATTTTGTTTCCTGGAACAATCTACAGTACATTAAGATGCAATGGCATTGCTGAATGAAAGACAGATTCTTCTACAGTTAGCTGTATCAGATGATACTTATAAGTGATTGTTATATAATGTATTTTCTCTCAGAGTGGAACATTTAAAGGTTTAAAATGGCAGAGATTATTTTCTTCTACATGCTTCAACTTGAGCTATCTTGTTGTTGAGGAAAATACAATAATTTTCTCTTCTTGTTTCACTCCCACCCTTTCAGCTAGACTTCAGCTAAGTCTCAAAGCACCACCATCTGGCCGACATGACTGCATGAATACTGAGAGGGGCCATTGTTGTTAAAACCTCTATAGGGAGTAGGGAGGGAGTAGGAGCTCCAGATTTGGGGTTATCTTAAGGTTGAGTAAGAAAATAAGCAGCAACTATCTTCATAATAACTGAGTATATTCATGAGTCAAAGTACACAGAATGAACAAGGTTTGTAGTTTTATAGAGGACAAAGGAATTATCAATCAAGCAATGATGAATGTAATAAACAAGAAATGTTCTTTTTCTTGTATGGTGGGTGTTTAATTTAGGTAAAGTGTTGTTGTTTTTAAAATATTGTGTTTGTCACATTTTAGCACAGTGTCATCACTGATTACAACTATCAAATAAACACAAATACACATTGAGTACACGTTTTAAAGTTTATTTCCTCATCAAAAATTTGTTTGCAGTAAATAAAACATTGCTTTTAAGGAAACTAAGCTGCTAAAACATTTAAGCTTGGCAGCAGAATTTTATATCTTGTTTTTTTGTCTTTATTTTTGCAGATTATTGTTGCCATTAACAAAATGCAGTTTCTCTGAAGCTAATATGTGAATAAGATGAAAAAGAGCTTGTCAAAATTTACCTTAATTTACCTTTTTGACTTAAAAGCGCAGTACTTGATAATCAGAAAATAATATAGCAGTAAACAATTATTTGCAATGTAAAGATATAGTGGAGTACTGGTGTCCTGAGTAGAGAAGGACGTCACACTCCTTCTGTATGTCATGTTGTCTAAAACAAGCATGTTGAGTTAAAGCTTTAGTGCCTAACTTTTTGATATTAATCAACGTCCGTTACATTCAAGACGTTGCCAAATGAGTTGCTACAAAGCTATTTAAAACTATCAGCTCCACACAACTCTCTCTGTATTTCTCAGCATGGCTATGTTCAAAAATTGATGTCGTCCAGCAACTTTCGTGCGCAGAAAATCGAGTGAAGATGATAACCTCTCCTGAAGAGTCCATCAAGTTTTTTAATACTCAGTGCCCTCTTTGGGTACTAGCAAACGTGCAGAGGAGGGGTGGAGGTGGTGCGCAAACACAGAAGGCTTGTATAATGTGGATGAGGCAACAGTTTTGTTAGCAGTACTTAGAATTCCTCAGGAAAGAGACAGGAACAACGCACTATAGCTTTAAACATGCATGAGAATGTAGAAAAGTGGGATATTTATCACTACTACAGAAACAATTAGTATGAACATTATTTTTTCCCTCTATGACAGCATGACTTCAAGAACAATGAATTCAACTCATGTAATGCAAAACAATCTGAGAGGTTGATGACAGACCTGCATGGAAAAGTTCACTTGGTACTGATTTCCAATATGTGACTAAAGCAATGACCACTGCTCAAAGGCCATCACTCTCCACCTGAGTCTCGGTGATGGAACAACAATAAATGTAGATAACTAAATCAATCTTACAAAACTAAAACCAAGGTAACATAAATGCACACTCATCACAGTAACAGAACATTATTAAAACACACTTTAACTAGGACAGAAACTGTTACATATATCTTTTTCTCTTGAGCCTTTGCATCACTTCATCACAGAACAGCTCAAATGACCCCTCTTCTCACATACAGAAACTTAACATCCTTAGTTCTCTGCTTAATATGATCTGTGCATAGCATACTTAAGCTGATATTTTAACGAAACATAAAAGAAGAAGTAGCACTAAAAAGTTTAATTACAACTAAATCTGGGTTTACAGGGAGACAAGCCCTCGCCCGGTAACAGAAGAACAGAACTCGTTTGCTTTGACCAATGCCATGTTTGTTGCCAAATTGTTTAAGTTTCAATCACAATGTGACCAAAACAGACAAACGAATATTAAGAAAACACTTATTATTACCAGATACATATCATATGAAATACCATTTTTGAATTGTGTGCAAACAACATGGTAAAGTAATGTTGCTCTGTGTCTGCTGAAACTCTGTGCAGAAGCTTGTTTTTGAATTCCTTCTACCCCCAGTGGCTATGAATGTATTGTTGAAGCTTTTAATATGTTTAATAAATGTTTTAACTGCAAGGACATGACACCAAATGAAGCAAAATGTATGGTTTCACATATTTAAGTGAAGTTCCTTTTTTCCAATTCTCGTTGTTAGGTTCTCCTCCTAATTTAAAAAGAACAGAAAATAAGACATTGCCATTTCACATAAAGATAGAAGCATAGATCGTATTATAAATCAGAATCATAAATAAGCGTGTTACTTCTGCAGAGAAATGCAAGATCATTGAAGCATTTGTGTGTAAAGGTTTACAGCTGTAAGAGTACAGAACTAATCACCAAATTCTAAGATAAAATCCATACAAAAATCTTTTGCCTTTTATCAGAATGGCCATCAGTAATTTCAGCTGTTTATTGCTCTTTTAAAACGTAATCCATGACAACCTGTAGGATACCCCTCTGCTCGCACATATTCCAGACATTTTAGACCTAAAATGTACAAAATGTTTTCTCACCTGCGAGACAGTCTGGAGAGGCGGTTCCACACACTAAATATGACAAATAGATGAAGAAATAAATACATGAATCACATTCTAATGAGAAAAAAAGAATCAGTAATGCCCTAAAAACTGGATGTGAAATGTTTTTCTCCTTACCTGCCTTCTTGATTTTGGAGCTCTTCTATGCGTGTCCTTAAGCAGACAGCAAAAGAAGTATTTTTTTGAGAAGCACTTAACAAACTTAGGAATTAGACAGTGATGAAATACATTCCTACTTTATTACTCTCTGTAATATAAGTAACAAACTCACTTGTATCTTTTCACCATGAAAATGCAGAAGACTGCAAAGATCACAGCTGTACCAAACGCTGCCACCGTGGGAATGATGATGTGGTTGTAGTTTTCTGTACCTGAAAATAGACGGAGACGTATATAAGGTCAGTTCTTTCTTTATATTGCACAAATGCAAAGAGGACAGCATCCACGATATTAACTTTACATGAAACAACAGAGTGAAAAGATCTCACGTTTCACATTGAGTGTCAATGATGTAGATGATGTCTTCCGTCCATTAAATTGTGCTGTACAGGTGACCTCACTGTGATCATCCTTCTCCTCAGGAATGATGGTCAGGATGGACTGGGCCTCCCAGTAGCCAAAACCAGTTTCCTTGTGGACCTCTATTATCTCATCTGCTGTGCCTCTACTCCATGTGAGTTTAGGCCCATGGGAGGGGCAGGTATGGCGGACTGAACAGGTGATAGTGTAGGGACGATCTTGAATGGCCGTCTTTAGGTGACTCAGTGTAGGTTTCGGAGGATCAGCTATCAATAAAAAAAAAGAAAAGCAGATATTAAGCAAGAGGCTAATAATTGTGACATAAAAAAAATCAGTGAAGATTTTGACATTTTGTAAAATCGGTGACATACGGAGCATTCTGAATGTGACACAACTCCCCACAAAGGAGAACTTGTCAACGGTGGATATATCAGTCGGCGTTCGTGCTAGTTCGATCCGGAAACAGAAAGGGCCGTTGTCATGATCTCTAATGTCAATAATTTCTAAAGTGCAGTTGTCCTGACCCAGATGTCCCAACAACCTTGTGCGGCCCCTGAAGTTTTCCAAGACCTGGGTGCTATCCTGGTAATAGATACGTTTGTTTCCGTCAGTTGAAGTATGCCAGATCCCTCTGAGTTTGGAGGAGGGCAGGTTCTCTTTAGGATGGCTGAACGAACAGGGTACCACAACACAGGATGAGACCAGGGCGTCAAGGTTTTGTACAACAGTGACCCTCCATTCTTCAGTAAACACAGGGCTGATAACAGCTGAAAGACAGTTTTGAAAGTGACAAAAAAACAAAATGACTTTGTGTTGACAGATATTTTTTGTTTCATTGGGTTGTGTATAGTAATGAGATTGGAAACAAAAAGGATGGCTAATTATATACCTGCCAGGAACAGACAGAACATTCTCATCTTGCTCTCTTTGTCCTTATTTCTCTGAGCTGTTGGTGGTGTTAAGGAAAAAAAGAGGGCACAAAATGACATGCAACTCCATGCAAACAATGTAATTGCAAAAGTGAACTCAAAAAGGCATTTATAAGTATTTTAATTTATATGACAAACATACCCATAGATGCTATGCATTGTCAAAAAAGTTTGTCTGTTACATTGTTTTTCTTTATTCCTTTAACATAGATAAAAACAGTAAATTCCAAATATACCAACAGTGCTAAGCCTAGACTAATCTTCAATTTCTACTGTTTTTTTTTTTTTAATGTTAGCTTTGCTAAAGCAGCACATCTATATACTATATTCTAAATTCTTATTTAATTCTTAAAAGTTAATTTAGTGTTGTAAAAGTCTTACCTGATTTTGCTGCTATCTGGCGGATTACAGCTGTTTGTATCTGTAGCCTGGAATTCAGTTCAATGAAGACCTGAACTGTAGAGGAAACACAAAGCACTGCAGGCAAAACTTCAAAGAGAGTCCCGTTTTGTTTTTTTGTGTAGAGGCAGTGACAGTTGAGTTCATGGTGTAGAAGTCAGGGAGTGGTTTCTTCTCCATGTGCTTAAGAATAGTTATATCTGAGTAGATCTCTCTTTGGTCATGTGTCTTTGTTTTTTGACTTTCAAGAAGCTTTCCATTTACTTTAAAAACATCTCTGAAAGAGTCTTGCTTTTGTGTTTTTTTTTGTGTATTAAGACAAAGAAGACATACTTTATTGATTCCCGAGGGGATACTGATTTTTTTTTGCTGTTGTTATTTTACAGACACACAAACAAACACACCCACACGACAAGAAGTTAGTTATTGTAGTTTGTCTGCTGACTTGGCCTGCTTATCAACAATGTCAGCAGCTGGAGCTGCAGCTGTGACACACTGAGAAGGGGCCAGTTTATAAAAAACATCCATGGCAGTTACATTGTAATGAAGCAATACAATCAAGATTGTTTTGTGGTTGTTATCCTGTCCTTTGGCTTGGCCTCTGCGAGTTAACTCTGAAAGCAGTTATGAGCTCTCTGAGAAAAAAGTAAGGGTTCAATTCAACAATGTTCTTTAAGGTTTAATGAGAAACACAAGAATATACAGGCTACATATATGCTCCATTCACTTCGATCTTGAGATAAGAAAGGGGCACCCAAAGGAAAGGAGGATTGGTTCAAGGTAGGTTAGTGCAGACAAATATACAGAAAGGAAAACAGAAACAATTCATATTACCAATTTATGATGCCAATTTAAATGAATGAGAGAAAAAAGTTCACCGTTTTCACAGAATGGAATGTAACAGATTCACAACATTTAACATTTAACAACCTATTGTCCAAAAAAAGTCTCTCTGACAGTTAGGTGTGGCACTAGACTTTGCTACATCTAAAAGTAGTTGAATAAAAAAGTAAGCGCAAAATATCTTTTCACGAAAATTGAGTAACTTTATGAGTCAAAGTACACAGAATGAGGAAGGTTTGAAGTGATTAGCCCCTGTGGAGGACAAAGAAATTATCACTCAAGCAATGTTGAAGCAATCACAACAGAGTGAGCACAAATAAAAAATGTAATGTATAAACTATTATCCTTTACTTGTATCTGTTCAGACAGATTCATTTAATTAAAAAGTATTAGGCATTTAATGAAGAAACAGTTTTGTCTCACTTCAGCACAGTGTCATCCCTGGCTGTACTTATCATGTGAGAGACACTAGCACAGTGCATTTAATACACATCCACATGCCAGTTGAGAGTGAATACATTTGTATAGGTTAATTCATCTTCACAACAAACGTGTTTACAGTACAAAACGTTGTCTTTCAAGGAACTATGCTGCTAAAACCTTCCAGCTTTGTCTACAGAATTTTATATCTTGTTTTTTGGTCTATATTTTTGCAGATTATTGTTCCCATTAACATAATGCCATTTCTCTGAAGCTAATATGTGAATAAGATGAAAACGAGCTTGTCAAACAAACTAATTAAAGCGTTCAGCAAATAATTCACCTTTTGACCTAAAGGGGCAGTACTCGATATTCAGACAAGGGGGATATTCCGCATTGGGAGGTTGGTTGAGGGGGTGTACGGAACAAACATAAGACTTTCACCCAGAACAGTGGGCTTTGTGTCCCGCTATTGCCAGCCTTAACCGGCCCGTGATTCCAGTGTGTCACGGTGTTACAGCTCGTGCCTTTAGGTTAGTTTATGCTTCTAGCCAGAGCATGGGAAAAGTGTGTGCATGCAAAATCAGCTGTGTGGTTGCCCGGAGGATTAGCCCTTGTGATGATGGCTTGGCCCACTTCCCTGTTCCAGTCAATCGGCATTGATGATTGGAGCGGTCTGTGTAGATCCTTCCAATCACCTGCCTGCAATCAGCCCAGTTGGAGCTTAAAAAGCTCCTGGATTCATCAGTCCAGGTGGCTGAGAGTGGAGATCAGTCCGCCATGCTGCTTGGCTGCTTAACATTTGGTTAAGAGTTGTCAGAGACTGTTGTGTTATCAGGCAGTCCTTTTGTTTTCTCACAGTCTACAAAGTTTTTAATGTTGTAACTGTGTAAGTTGTGGTTCCAACCAAGCACGTGTTATACGACGCTAAAGGAGATTTTTAGCGTCAATAACAACAAAAGCACCTGATTAAATGTCCGTATTTATGAGACGGGAGTGAGAATGTGTTTTATTTGTAGCCGAGGGATGCGACAAAGTGACGGTATTTGATAGCGGAATGTTCTGTGAGAGCCGTGTGGCAGCAATCCCATACCACTTTTTCTTCTGAATATCGAGTACTGCCCCTTTAATTTTCTTTTTTTTTTTTTTTTTAAACAACACATGTAGGATTAAAAACCTTCTACCTTTGCTGTCTCTACAGTGGTATAATCAAAAAAGGACAGTGGTAGTCAGCCGTAGACAGAACTGGAGGACACTCGTCAGTTCTTCTGTTTTCTTCTGATTATCTAAAAAGAACAAGAAAATACACGTTATCTGATTCATTTTTGCAATCAGAATGCAATGTTATCAGATTTCTTTGAGGAGTCAACGCAATCTATGCCGTGGTACCACATTCTCAAGTAAAAGGTTTCCTATCTCAAGTAAACCAGACAGAAAGCTGCAGACAAGCATATCTGCAAACATTACCGTTTTACCCAGGTTTCTACCGTTTTGTAGCCCTATCTCCCGGACCCCTCCCGCTTTGTCGTTTCTCCCGGGAAATTCCTGTAATTTGCATGACCCAAACTCCTTTAAAAATATTCGGACCAGGATGTTTGTCTAATGTTGACCTGTTGTCAGATCTTGTATGAAACACATCCTATTCACACAATCCACACATCATACAATTTTTAAACTTGTTTGTCACCTCAACCTGGCAACCAATAACCCAGTTGTGCCGTTGATCTCTGTGCTCTTCTTCGGCAGAAAAGTTCAAACCAAAAAAGCGATACCATAAAAATGGCACGTGAAGGCGGTGTTACATTTTTTTTTTTTTTACAGGGACGGGCTCAACAATTTACATTCATCTTGCCTA
>NC_045738.1:6359205-6360686 GCF_008692095.1 Etheostoma spectabile | reverse complement strand
ACAACCTCCACGCTTTTTGTAAGGTGTGTCGCATTGATTTTAATGTAGCGCATGGTGGGAAAAATGATATGAAATAGCATGAGCATGAACAGCACTCTTTGCTCTCTCCTATACTGCAATATAAACCACAACAGTTTGGCTTTAAAGTACATGCCGTCCAAGAGGGCACTGAGAGCAGCTGAGTCTGCCACATGCAACTACAATTCTTTAAAAAAAAGTGATCACATATTTATGTTTACAAAACATACAGATGTTCACAAAAGAGAGGTATTTATTAATGCTCAAGGAATGATGAAAAATTATTAAATGTGTTTTTACCAAAGTGTTAAAAACTGCACTGCAGTGTTTTTGTGATGTTTTGTTGTAATAAAATACCAAAAGAAAAATTGAAAAAATATATTAATGAATTAAGTCATTTTTTCATTTGTAGTGCAATGTGAATAATACACTTAACACTTCCAGTAACCTCCACCCAGTGGGCTGGTTTCACATATTTAAGTGAAGTTCCTTTTTCATATCTCACCTTTAGATTCTCCTCCTGTTTAAAAAAGAAGAACAGAAAATAAGACACTGCCATTTCACATAAAGATAAAAGCATAAGTCGTTCCATGAAGCAGAATCAAAAATAAATGTGTTACTTCTGCAGAGAAATGCAAGAGCATTGAAACATTTGTGTGTAAAGGTTTACAGTTGGAACAGTAAAGAACTAGTCAACAAATTATAAGATAACATCCATAAAAAATTCCTTTTGTCTTTAATCAGATATTCCAGACATTTTAGAACTGAAAAATACAAAATGTCTCACAGTTTGGAGAAGAGTTTTTTTAGGAGCACAGAAACAAATTTAAAAGATTTTACAGTAATTTAATACAATCCTACTTTGTTAATGTAATAACTGATCATGTTGTTCTCTGCAAAATAAGTCAGTAACAAACTCACTTGTATCTTTTCACCATGAAAAGGCAGAAGACTGCAAAGATCACAGCTGTACCAATCACTGCCACCGTGGGAATGATGATGTGGTTGTAGTTTTCTGTACCTGAAAATAGACGGAGACGTATATAAGGTCAGTTCTTCCTTTATATTGGAAATGCAAAGAGGACAGCATCCAGGATATTAACGTTACATAAAGAACATCCTCAAAATTCAACAACAGAGTGAAAAGATCTCACGTTTCACATTGAGTGTCAATGATGTAGATGATGTCTTCTGTCCATTAAATTGTGCTGTACAGGTGACCTCACTGTGATCATCCTTCTCCTCAGGAATGATGGTCAGGATGGACTGGGCCTCCCAGTAGCCAAAACCAGTTTCCTTGTGGACCTCTATTATCTCATCTGCTGTGCCTCTACTCCATGTAAGTTTAGGCACATGGGAGGGGCAGGTATGGCGGACTGAACAGTTGATAGTGTAGGGACGATCTTGAATGGCTGTCTTTGGGTGACTCAGTGTAGGTTTCGGAGGATCAGCTATCAATAAAA
>NC_045738.1:6359075-6359195 GCF_008692095.1 Etheostoma spectabile | reverse complement strand
AAAAGAAAAGCAGATATTAAGCAAGAGGCTAATTATTGTAACTTAGAAAATCATTGTAGATTTTGACATTTTAGAAAGTCGGTGACATACGGAGCATTCTGAATGTGACACAACTCCCCA
>NC_045738.1:6358946-6359065 GCF_008692095.1 Etheostoma spectabile | reverse complement strand
CTTGTCAACGGTGGATGTATCAGTCTCCGTTCGTGCTAGTTCAATCCGGAAACAGAAAGGGCCGTTGTCATGATCTTTAATGTCAGTAATTTCTAAAGTGCAGTTGTCCTGACCCAGAT
>NC_045738.1:6354456-6358936 GCF_008692095.1 Etheostoma spectabile | reverse complement strand
CCTTGTGCGGCCCCTGAAGTTTTCCAAGACCTGCGTCATATCCTGGTAATAGATGCGTTTGTTTCTGTCAGTTGAAATATGCCAGATCCCTCTGAGTCTGGAGGAGGGCAGGTTCTCTTTAGGATGGCTGAATGAACAGGGTACCACAACACAGGATGTGACCAGGGCGTCAAGGTTTTGTACAACATTGGCCCTCCATTCATCAGCAAACACAGGGATGCTAAATGCTGTAAGACATTTTTGGAAGTAACAAAGAAAGAAATGAGTTGGTAGGTCTCTTTGACTTGTGTAAGAGGGGTGTATGAATGGATGAGAATGGAAAGAAAGAGGTCACCAATTGTGTTACCTGCCAAATGCAGACAGAATATCATTCTCTTTGAGTCCATATTTCTCTGAGGTTTTTGTGGTGTAATATGCTGTGGTGTTTAAATAAAAAGAAAAACAAAATGAAGTGAGGTAAAAAATGATGTACAAAAAAGCCACAAGTACATTGTTTTGCACCCTTAAAGAATTAATCTCTAAGAAAAGCCTAATACAAATGCATGTTAATTGCTTACTTGCATGCCAATTACAATACAATTGCAACCATGAAGTGATTTTAATACGTATACAGTTTGTATGTTTATGACATATCGTATGAGTAGACCATTAATGTCCTCATGAAATAGGCCTATAGTGTATGTATTTTCCCTTATGAAAAGGTTAAAATCTTAAAGTTTTAGTGTGTAACTTTTTGATATTAATAAACGTCCGTTACATTCAAGCCATTGCCAAATGATTTGCTTGGTTTGCGGTCATGGACAATTTTCTTGTCATTACTTAGAATCCCTCATGGGGCAGCAGAAACTACGCACTATAGCTTTATTACATCATGTGAACAGAATATTCTGTTTTTCCTTCGTTTTCTGTATTCAGTGACTGGAAGTAAAAGAAAATAAATCTATGTTAACAAACATGGCCCTAACATGGTCAAAAGATTTTTGACCATGTTAGGGCCAAACCAAAATATTCAGAATTAGGATAATCCATGGATCATGTTGTTCATCCTTCTGTAATATTTTCACATTTTTCAAGTTTTATATTTAACTACTTACCAAAATTGTGAAATTCCAAGTAGCTCAGACAAACTCTGTCTTGGCCTTCTGTGTCCAGACAGCTTGCAGTAAACAACAAATGCAGTGTCCACGCTGGCAAGATGCAGAAGGCCTAATATTACTTCATTAATATCAACAACTGCACAGCAAGTAGTTAAACTCTGTGACACTGAGAACAGAGAAAGGTTTACTTTCGCTCGCTCTCTGACTCACTTTCAGGAATTTTTTCCCTCACTAACAGAAACCACCCACTCCCAGGCAGAGGCACACAACACATGCTGCTAGGGACAGTGCACAAATAATTAGGTTCAGGTGGGGGGAGAGGGTGAATTCTCCTGTTTGATTTTTTTACAAAAGCTTCTTCAGCAGACCTTTTTCTTGACGTAGAAAAAGCAAAAATACAATCCCTGTATGACTGTATGGATATTATGTGAGATGCATCTTATGAAAGAGCAAGAGTGATCTATCATATTAAAAGGAATAAAAGGCAAGTAACATCAAACAGACAGCTTTCATGTGTATTTAGCCCTGGCTGTGAGCAAAGGACAACAATCCCATCTCTGTTTCAAGGCTCAATTTTTCCCTATCACAGCTGAAAGACAAGCTATTGTCAGTTAATGTGTGTCTTACTGTGATATGGCTATTAATTAAACATTACCTCCAGAACACACAGTTCTGCACACAAGCTTAATTCCTTTAGTCCAAACTGATCTAGACTAACTTTATAATCCTGTTCATTACTAACTTCAATATTGCGTGCAGGGAGGGAAGTTGGGAGTCCAGACAGGGGTAACCAAGAGGGATTTGTGCCAGGGCGGTGTGGAACAACACAAGAGAGTTCAAAAATGCATGGCAGGAACTGTTAACTGACACAGTGTGAGGAAGCTTCAGGCAGTGTGTGTGAGGAAGTGCGAGTGTGCAAGTGCAGAGCTCTTGAAAGCAGGCTTGACTGCAGAATAGGAGGCAGCTGGTGAAGCTCCCTCATGGTCTGGCACACCTGACTCTGCTTGAGTAATCAGTCCCACCCACACTGACAGAAAGGGCAAAACAGTGCTGCAGGGTGGTTGCCTATTGTGTTCATTTAGACTAACCCTAGTCTTATTAAATGTAAAAGGCAGCTTTATTTATCCATCTAAAAGTAGAATGTGTTCATTATCAACATCCACGTTTTGTTGTTTGTCATAAATGTATTATTTTAACATGTTGGGGGGAGGTCTAAAGAAAATTGTAATACTTATGGTGAAGGCTTGCTTGTTAAACAAATTTAAGAGGAAATGTAGCCCCCCTTTCTCCCTCCTCCCCAATAATTTTTGTACAGTCCCTTTTCACTTGAAATGGCTGGCAGAGCACCAATCAGTGTTACCAACTTAGTGACTTTTCAGACCCCCCTTAGCAACTTTATTTTCACAAAAGTGACTAGCAACAAATCTGGCGAATTTCTGTTGTAAAGGCACCAGTATTGTCCAGCAAACAAGCAAGGTATCGCTCTCTTGTGGAGGCCAAATCAGTCCCCTCTCTCTTCTGTTCTGAGACTGAGGAGCAGCCCCTCCCTTGTTTCTCATTCTGCTCTCTCCTCATGTGCAGCCATTCACTGTAAAATAAAGAGCCCTGCAAGCCAGCCTTATTTGAGAATTCTTCATCGATCTTTCTACCTCCCTTTGTAGAATTTATTTTTTACTTTAAATATAGCTACCTAAGTAATAACTATAATTTAACATTCCTGTGGTGAGTTTGTGATTATTTGGCTAAAACCTTCTATGATGTCACAAATATGCATACTTTCAGCGACGTTTGGAGCTGGTGCTAGCTACTATCATTGGAAAAGAGTTGGCAACACTGACCATCAGGGAAGTGTCTATATCACAGAGTCTTTAGTTTATAGTAACAAGTCTGCCTACTTTCTGTTCTTCACTATGTTTACTGCTAAATTTCTTTTTGAGATCAATTTATAATATTTATTTATATATATTCAAACAAACAATTACAAACGATACACTGAGACTGTTGACTGCTAAATTGACATGGATACAAACTCCCTCAAATGTAAGGTAAATGCCATCACTTTTAACAAATTAGTCATTGTTTTATTTAAAACCCAATCTGCTGGAGTGCAGAACAGACACAACAAAATGTGTCAATGTTCTGATCTGTAAGATCACAGATACTTTCAACTCTGTTGCCCCCAAAGTATAAATATTTGAAAAAAAGACTGTATCACAATATGACAGAACAGGAGTAATTCTTCCATGCAGACACACACGAGGTCTATAACACTGATATCGCACACATACAGCAGACATCAAGAAAATCTAGAAATGACCGCTGAGATCATCAATTTTAAATGACTGCCACTGTAAACTAAACACCACTCCCTGCTTTCTACACCATCAACTCTTCTGCTACTGCCTCTACTGCATCTGTTTTCACGTTACCCACACTTTCTTGTCCCATGTGGCCTGCAGTTTTTCCTGTTGCCTCTAGAGTTCATAACTTTGTCAACTTAACTGCAGAATAGCACACTGCATGTCATCACTCTCAAGGAGGTGTTTTTACAAGAAACAGACGCTCTGATCAGCCAGACAGCAGCTTCATCAGGTAGGAACATTATACTTAATTATGGTACGTCCAATGAATACTGCACGTCCATTGAATTCTGTGAATATGTCAGTTTGGAAGTTTCAAATACACTGGGCTCAGGAATAATGAAGCTTCGCAATTATATGTTTTTTGGTTTGAAATAAACCCAATTTGAGGATTTTTTCACAGTTATTCATCATAGTTTGTCTAAGTGTCTGCAAAGGGAAAAAAAAGAAAAAGTCATGAGAATGAACAGAAAAAGTGCAGGGAATTAATTTACTTCTGCCCACTATTTACTTGAGAACATTTGAATTATGTACTATGTGTTGTTTTAGATGTTTAAGTTCATTAATAATGCCAGTATTTGCTGTATAAATAAAGGTCTCTTGCATGTAAAGATTAGTGTCGTTTGAAGAACTTCCACTCAGCTGCGTTGTAATTTGAATACGGTGGGAGTAAGTAGTGCTTTTGATTTTATTTTTAATGTAGTTTCTTTTCATCCCACAGTGTAATACACCACCAAAACCTCAGAGAAGTATGGAAAAAGAGAGAAAGAGGATGATGTTCTGTCTGTTTCTGGCAGGTAATATGATTAGTCAACTCTTTTTTTTTTCAATGTCATTCATTCATGGACCCCACTTACACAAAAAACATCTGTCAAAGACACCTCCTTGAAGTAATTTCTCACTTTGTCAATTAAAAAACTGCCTTTCAGCTGTTATCAGCCCTGTGTTTACTGAAGAATGGAGGGCCAATGTTGTAAAAGAACTGGACGCCCTGGTCACATCCTGTGTTGTGGTACCCTGTTC
>NC_045738.1:6354324-6354446 GCF_008692095.1 Etheostoma spectabile | reverse complement strand
CCTAAAGAGAACCTGCCCTCCTCCAGACTCAGAGGGATCTGGCATGTTTCAACTGACAGAAACAAACGCATCTATTACCAGGATGACACGCAGGTCTTGGAAAACTTCAGGGGCCGCACAAG
>NC_045738.1:6354195-6354314 GCF_008692095.1 Etheostoma spectabile | reverse complement strand
CATCTGGGTCAGGACAACTGCACTTTAGAAATTACTAACATTAAAGATCATGACAACGGCCCTTTCTGTTTCCGGATCGAACTAGCACGAACGGAGACTGATACATCCACCGTTGACAA
>NC_045738.1:6352116-6354185 GCF_008692095.1 Etheostoma spectabile | reverse complement strand
TTCTCCTTTGTGGGGAGTTGTGTCACATTCAGAATGCTCCGTATGTCACAGATTTTGCAAGATTCTACACATATGTACAATTTTCAACGTTCAAACAATTTGTCTTATAGTTTCTCTGCCTGTTTTTAATAATAGCTGATCCTCCAAAACCTACACTGAGTCACCCAAAGACAGCCATTCAAGATCGTCCCTACACTATCACCTGTTCAGTCACCCATACCTGCCCCTCCCATGGGCCTAAACTCACATGGAGTAGAGGCACAGCAGATGAGATAATAGAGGTCCACAAGGAAACTGGTTTTGGCTACTGGGAGGCCCAGTCCATCCTGACCATCATTCCTGAGGAGAAGGATGATCACAGTGAGGTCACCTGTACAGCACAATTTAATGGACAGAAGACATCATCTACACCATTGACACTCTATGTAAAACGTGAGATCTTTTCACTCTGTTGTTGAATTTTGAGGATGTTCTTTATGTTAAGGTCACATCCTGGATTCTTTTCTCTATCCATTTGTACATTACATTACATGTCATTTAGCTGACGTTTTTATCCAAAGCAACTTCCAATTAAGTGCTTTCAACCTTGAAGGTACAAACTCCAGCCAGCAAGAAGTAAGTGCAAGTACATTAGTTTCAAATGAGCCAAACTTTATCCAAGGTGCAGTCAAAAGAGATGTGTTTTTAGCTTGCGCAAAGGTGTGTACGCTAGGCATTTGTGCAATATAAATGAAGAATGGCCCTTACCCATGGCTCTTTCTATTTACAGGCACAGAAAACTACAACCACATCATCATTCCCACGGTGGCGGTAATCGGTACAGCTGTGATCTTTGCAGTCCTCTGCGTTTTTATGGTGAAAAGATACAAGTGAGTAATGCAAGATGCTGACATTAGCTGATCAACAGAGCTCATCAGAAAAGTAATAACATTTCTATGCCAAAGATGACTTTCTTGCACTTGTTTCTATGCTTAACACATTTGTGTACAGTATGTGGTGCTCACTAAAATTACTTTGTTTTCTGTCTGCAACAGGAAACGCATCGCAGAGCTCCAAAGTGGGGATGGCAGGTAAAAATGTTGTAAAGCAGATTTAGTTCAGGCTATACTAATGATCACATTATTCAATAATTTCCCTTCATTATTAAAATACAAGTTTCTGTATTATGTGTCATAATCAGCATGTGGAACCGACTGTCCAGGCTGTCTCGCAGGTGAGAAAAAAAAAAGTGGTTTGTAATTATTTTTCCTGTCTCATCCAACGCTGTTATGGACCTTTTAATTGTACAGTACTGATGTTATTAGTTAATGATGTAATTTGCTCTGTTAAATTTTTAGGATTCGCTCTGATGGCCCAGGACCATCTCGTTCTGATCAAAGGTCTTTATCTTAAATCTTTTAATATCTTTATTTTAAATACTCTGTCATTTACTGACTAATTTTAGTAAAAACAGCTGTATGGTCAGATTTACTGTAATTTCCATGTGTGTGCAAAGTGTGCTCAGTGGCATTCTTGATAAGATCTATGCTTTTATTTTTATGCCTCATAACATTTGCATAATTTCTGTTCTTCTTTTTTGTGCAGAAGGTCTATGTGGAGCAGATTTTCAAGGTAAGACATGAAAAACATTGACGTAGTATGCCTGCCTCCACAAGGCTTTTCATCACTTGGTTGTTTTCACAGTTAAATCAAACTTAACGTTTGATAAAGTATTTTTTCATTATGAAACTAGTACATCTGTGTTTTGTTTTCCGCATTAAAATCTTAATTTTCTATTACACTATGAACTTCTTTACATCAACAGAAGGCCTAAAGGGGACACGGTGGAATGGGGGAATACGTAAGTATCTTAAACGTTAGAAAATGAATTAAGTTACATGGTTTCCAAGGTGTGTAGTGACGTGAACTTTAATTCACAGGCCTAAAAACCTAAACTCAAAATCCTGTGCCGACCAGAAAGTCTCCAAGGCTCGTTTCCCATCCCCTAAAAGGTATTTGACTAACTCCTGAACAGGGCATGAAATTAACACCCGACCCACCCGCCAAATGCGGGTGAATTTTGCAATTGG
>NC_045738.1:6350926-6352106 GCF_008692095.1 Etheostoma spectabile | reverse complement strand
TGTCAATCTACCTGCCACGTTGGCTGGTAGCCAATGATAATTGAGTGATTCAGACGCTTAACTATCAGTAAGCAGGGTACGCAGTTGCTTACAGGCCCGGACCAATCAGGGGCCTGTATCACAGGACGACATTGATTGACAGCCATTGCCCCCTATCGCATTTTCATTACTCGCGACAATCCCAACAGTCTCACGCGCATTCACTGACCAAGCGGGAGTCAGAACGGGTCATATTCATTTCCTTGTTTCTTATGTGAAGACGAGACGCGTGCGACTCGAAAATCTCACCAACAAAATGTACAGCGTAAGACGTCCTGCCAACCTATAAACAGTTTAACGTTTTTTCACTATAAAGTCGCTGAAAGTCACTGCTGTTTAAATCTTGTCGCCTCGCTGCAGTGGGCGGGGTTGCTGCTTCGTTCTCCCCGCGACTGACGCGCACACATACAATCACATGCTGTCGATGCAGGAAAAACCGCAGATGAGATGTACAGGATGACCTAAATTGAGGAAAGCTGCATTATTGAAGGTGCAATGAAAAGTTAAAGTCCAATAAGTACTTTATCAAACTGTATTATCGTGTGTCCCAGCCAGGCTTCCCTCGTACAGCAACGGCGCAATGTCCACGAGCTCATAGAGACACAGCAATTCCTGTTTTTCACCTTTATGAGGCAAAAAAGTGACAGTGGCAGGTGGCAAAAAGGTTAACTTCATGCCCTGCTCCTGAACCTGAGCAGTTGATATAATATAGATATCATATATTGTAGTATACCATTGTCTTACGGCGTTCTTTTTCTTTGTCTTCTTGTTATTGCTGCTGTTATTAATGGGTCTCAGCCAGCCAAAATCCTGCAATTACCAAGAGGTGGGCCTACTGTTAAATTGCCAATGTATTTCCCAAGAATTACATACAGGCACTATCAACATCTGTGATAATAATGACCTCAATCTCTTATAGGACCTTGATGGTGACGATTACATGAACACTGCAGACATCAACATCTATGGAAACATCTGAAAAACACCAGAAAACTAATCTTATTTGATTCATTATGATCTTTTATGATAAGAACATCTGATGACTGCAGTTTTGTTGTACATGATTACTATGATCATCTCAATCAAAACATATTTAATTATGCCTAATAAATTGATAGTATAGTTTGTATGTATATATGTG
>NC_045738.1:6350518-6350916 GCF_008692095.1 Etheostoma spectabile | reverse complement strand
TGTGTATATATATATATATATATATATATATATACACACAGTGTTTTGTACTTTTAATATAAATATGACTTCTGCATACAGTTATATGCAACTTTGTTCAGCCAGTGTATTCATTTGTTTAGGCATGATGTCATCATTGTTGGGCCTGAAACATAATCCAAATGTCATAGTGAAGTGGAAGTGAATAAATACCAAAGGCAAAAAAATGAAAAACAAGAAAGAAGACTAGTTTTCCCATCTAACTCTTAACAAGAAAAGGAAAAAGTGTATTTAGCTAAATGTCAAACAATTTCTTCTTCTTTAAATCATTTAAATGCATCAACATACATATATTCATATGGTGCTGGTGCATTTCATATCTCAAAGTCATTAACACAAATAAGAGAATACATATGGAG
>NC_045738.1:6345996-6350508 GCF_008692095.1 Etheostoma spectabile | reverse complement strand
GGGGGGCAGTATCGTTTACAGGAAGCAGCATAGCAGCATAATCCATTTGGTAGGCAAATTGCCCTCCCCAGATTTTGGGGGAGGATTCTTGACATGATGGTGTGGTTAGAAACTTTAAAAGGTGGTAAAACAATTCATAAACATTCCACTCTGAAGGTAAGTCGTTCTGATTTTAAAGAAAAAGCATATAAAAAAAAACTAAAGAAGTTTTCCTTCTTCTGTATCTTACAATTTTATATTAGTTTAAATGCTGAGTTGCTGAGTTTTAAATTGATTCATAATAAAAAATGTAAATGTATCTTTTGTGAGATCATGACTTCCCTGAAATGTAGTTTATTAGAAATCTGAGACATTTTTTAATGTCTGGAGAGCTTTCTAAAATCGAGAATGTTTATCTTTGTGGGAAAAGTCTGCCTTGGTGTGCTTTGTTATGCCGTGTTATGTCATGTTAACAATGACTGTCCGAAATTTAGAATTTCAAAACTTTAACTGCTTCAGAAATGAGGATTTATCTATGTCAATTGAGAAAATTGCTTTCTTGTTGTAAAAACACCATCATGTGTTTTGTTTTGAACAGCTTTTAGGTTTTATTTGTATCTATGGCATTTCTGTGATTTAGATGTTTTTTTTAACCATGTAACTCAATAGTCTGTATGTATTTTATGTACACTTTTATGTATTTATGTATGTTGTCTTCAGCTCTGTTGCCATTGTTGCCTATTATTTTAAGTATTCCCTGTTTAAAAAATAAATACATATAAGATTGAATCTAATATTTTATTGCAGCACATGCATATGATGCCATTGTGTTGGTGCTATTTATCAGCATACATACTGTATGTGAAATCACATGATTTTAGGCTATTAAATATAAACATGTACACACATGTCTGCTTTCTTTCCCTTTTCTCCCATTGTTTTGTTGGATTCTTTTTTCTTTTTCAAAAATCTGTCCTGGTTAAATAGCTTATACTGTTGAAGAAAATATGGGTGAAACTTTTAAACTGATACTCCACCCAAAAACATCTGCAGACATTCACACTGTAGAATTGAAAGTGGCTTTCTCAAGCTTGAAACATTATATCTTGGCCTCTGCTGCTTTGATTTATATCGTTATTTTGTACGTTTTTGAACCTGTCCTATGTGAGTCCCCAACCCTTGGAAATTCAAATCTGTTATTTGTTGTTGTTCTTGAGTACCCCTTGAACATTGGATCTATAGGACAAATGATATTTAAATGTTCTGGAGCCGGGTACTTTTGATGAATTTGTAAAAAAGAATCAAAGAAAAATATATTCAATGTTGTGTTATTTTCTAATTTTAAATGCATAATACTAAGGTGTTTCCTGTACATATTTTAGGTGTGTGGTATCATTCACAAGATGTCTGGATTTAACCATTTTCTTCTGAGCTTCTATATTCTAGGTAAGGCAAATTTTACCACTCAATTTTTGTTAAACATGTAAATACTGACTTAATCTATACTTTTTTTGTAATGTTCAGGAGGATACATTTTCTACAGTTCCACGGCTTGGCGTGTATATATGCCAAGCAACATCAGAGGATTGGTGGGTTCCTGCCTTTTAATCCCTTGCACCTACAACTACAATCAGTATCCACCTCGCAGACCAGAGCGTGTGGCTTGGTACCAACATGCAAGGTACTCATATCCTGTAGTTTGTAAAGATTGGGACATGAGCGATGAAATTGCTATGTTTAAAGGTAAAACACGGACACCCAATGCTGGTTATGGGAGAAATTGTGACCTTTTAATCTACCCAGTGACATGGAATCACCACAGAAAGAAGATTTACCCCTGGGTAGACCCAGACTATATTGGGAAATACACCCATGCATTCTGGGATAAAACTGTAACAATTGAAGTATTTGGTAAGTAATTAAAGTTAACTTAGAAAAGATGCATTTTTAGATGGATGAATATACAATTTCCTAATTAATTCTTCACATTTCCTTTGTAAAGGCAGTGCAGAGCAACCTCATATTACGATATATGGAGACAGGAAGGTTGGAGAGCCTGTGAAAGTACAATGCACCGTTTCCCACACCTGTTCCTACTATCCACCAGATCTGAGTCTCAACATCCCACTGCAAAGCCACAGTCTAACTCATAGCTCGGGGTATGGTGGCACAATTGAAACCACCTTGACGACCACATTAAACATAGAGAGAGACCACCAAACTGTGCAGTGCTCCGTCCGACACATGGGCGGTGAAACTGCAACTGCCACTGAAACCTTAAATGCAGAATGTACGTGATGCATATACTGTATAATAATTTTTTTTAAATGTACTGACCTTAAAAGGTTAACATTTACTATGTGTATCTCAGGCTCCTTTTCAGCATTGACCATCAGCCGTACATCAAATGAATTCCTTGAGGGACAGGCAAGTAAAGTAACCTGCGCTGCCTCATACACATGCTCCAAACATATACCAACCCTCACATGGAACTATGATAGCATGCCAGCCTCCACTGATACCACCAACAGTGGAACCACTCGTTGGACAACTGTCTCCACACTGACGTTCACAGCCTCAGCTAACGACCATGGACGATCTCTGACATGCTATGCACGATTCACTGGAGGACGGACACAGGATCAGAGCATCACCCTCCAAGTAAAGAGTGAGTAGAATATATCTTCTTACATACCAGTATATGTAAAAACTGAAATGTAATTTTGATCATATGTAATTTATTCTTCACATTTTACCATTTACCATAAAATAATTTCACAGTACTGGCTTGGTTAAAACAATAGTTCCCAGCATTGGTATCAAACGATGATCAAAGGGAAGGTAGAACATAAACTGTAGTTCTGTTACACTTATTTATGCCTTTCATCAATTATTTTCATCTGAAATACTGGATTCTTTAACTTCTTACTGCCTGATGAAATTAAGCAATTTGAGTGGAAACATGACTTGTTTCTGTAACTGCTCTAAAAAGCTCTGCAACTTTGCTTCAAATGTTTCCTCTTTTTACAGGAAACATGCTGTCTCGCGGCTGGTCCTTTACCACCCCCCGCAGCATCACAGGCATGAGAGGCTCATGTATCATTATTCCTTGCACATTCACCTACAGTATTTCCCAGCCTGCTGACCTCCGAGTTATATGGTACTTGTTCCAGAGCAATGGGTACTCACCTGTATTTGACGAGCGACAGAATATTATGACTAAGTTTAACGGGATAACCAGCTTGATTGGATCTGTGGGGGAGAGGAATTGTAGTCTTAAGATCGAGAGGCTGGAGATGTCACATAACCAGGACAGACTTTACCCATGGATAGACAAGCACCCAATCACCTCCTACCACATCCCGGGTCCCACATTGTATGAAAAAACCTCTGAACTTATTGTTTCAGGTAACAATCTGGATGCCAATTCTATTCAAATTCCAAGAAAAACTGTTCTCCAAATAACTATTCTTGCTTTGATTTCATAGATCAAGCACAGGGACCTCAGATGAGCATCATAGGTATCCCCAGGGTGGGACAGGAGAGCACAGTGTCCTGCAATGTACGCCACACATGTATCTCTGCTCCCCCAACCCTGACCATAAGTGGCATACCTGGAAAAGATATCGTTACAGACACTTTGGTATCTGATGGGATTTGGGAAAGGACAGTAGAGAGAACTTGGGCTGTAAAAGAAGAGGACCAGAGTGTGGAGTGTACTGTTAGCTACAGTGGGGGTCAGAGAGAAACAAGTGAGATGAAGCTGAATGTTGAATGTAAGTACAATATGAGACCATGTTTCAACTGAAGTCAAATGAAAATTATCTTGTTTAGAAAAGAAGCCTTACTATCACAGTTTTGCTCAGGTCCGTACGACAACATCACAATGACTGAGCGGCCTGGTGACGCAACGGAGGGTGTAGCAAAGAGTGTTATTTGTTCTGTTTCCTACAAATGTAAGAAAAATAAACCAACCATTGTGTGGAACTACGAAGACATGCAAAGTTCTTTAAAAACCAAAGAGAACTCCAGCAATACCTTTAACACAGTGTCAAATCTAACCTTTATTGGCTCTCTTGAGGATGACGGTAAATCTTTGACCTGCACTGCTCAGTTTGTTGCTGGCGAGACCTCAGACTCTGAAATCCTTCATATAAAAAGTGAGTACCTACATGTCATACACAGCGGCCAAGACATTGGGAGCTATTCTTCTTATACATCACTCTCATATGGGAGTATCAATATTCTCTTATAACGTTCTGGAGAAGCTTGAAAAAAAAGAATATTTCCCAAAATGTCAAACTTTTGGTCAAATGATGTGATAACATTTAAAGAAGATTTATTTAATAATTGCTTGTTATCATTTTTTTCCTCCAGAATATGTGAGAGATCCATATGAAAATGACAGTGAGTGTACTTCTCCATTCTCTCAAAAGTCATCTTGCTGCCAGTGGATTGAGTTCTTCAGTCATCCCATCATGACTTGTTTGTCTCTTTACAGCGTTCCATGATCAGGCTGCTGACGTCCCTTTC
>NC_045738.1:6335783-6345986 GCF_008692095.1 Etheostoma spectabile | reverse complement strand
ATTCAGCGCCCTGACCGGCTCCTGTGTGGTGATTCCCTGCAGCATCCCGTACCAGGAAGATGAGCCGTTCACACGTGGTGTCTGGTCCAAAAGAAATAATGATATCATCTACCATAATGACCAGAGCATTGTGGTTGACCATTTCAAGGTCCGCACCAGAATATTAGGAGATCTGAATGAGGGGAACTGCTCATTAGAGATTGATGACATCAAGCCCTTTGACAATGGGCCCTTCTGTTTCCATGCAGAGAAACAGGGCATGGACAGATACAGATTCAACAATAGCTGCGTATTCATTGTTATGAAAGGTCTGGAATTCATTTTTCCTTTTATTTAAATGTACCAAGCTATTGATTTGTTAGCTCTAATTGACAAAAGCAATCCGCTTTGTGTTTCACATGCTCAGCGTCCCCAGAAAAACCGGTGATGACCTCAGTTCCAGCAGAAGTTGATGCTGGCTTAACGATTACTGTCTCGTGTTCTGTGACACACACATGTCCGTCACATCCTCCAGTGTTCTCATGGAGTGTCCCTCACCTCACCAGCGAGGTCACACACAACTGGATGCCGCAGGGCACCTGGGAGACGACCTCCACCATCACGTTCATGGCTGCTGGAGGAGATGGGGTCAAAAACCTAACCTGTACTGCCATCTTCTGGCGTGGCAAGCAACGAGCCAGCACAGTCCAGATGACTGTGAAAGGTTAGAGCCACACAATTCATCTGTTCTGTTAATGTATGGTTATGCAGTTATATATATCATACATTGAGTTGTGTATATTACATTTACGTATGCATTTAATTCAGTGTTAAATCTTCCAACATTGCTAGGATCAAGCTCTCGGGCAGTAGCAATTGCTTTGTCAACTCTATTCCTGATTGTAATCATCCTAGCTGCAGCGTTTGGAGTGGTCTTCTATAGGAGGAGGTAAATACATAACACAATAATAGAACCAGTGCTATTGGTGCTATTAGTTGTTTAGTGTAAAGTATAAAAGTCAACGTGTGATAGTAAAAAAAAAAAATCTCACCAACAGGAAGCGCTCTGCCAACCAGCTTAGACCACCACCTCGTCCTGAGAAAAGGTACGGCTGTAAACCTGAACAACCTAAAGGTGTAATGATGATAAGATTTCAGTCAGGAATGCTTATGCCAAGGAAATTACCATTATAAGAAGATTATTGGTTATTGTGATCGGTTATAATAAATAAAAAAAAGTCAGATTATAGATTTTGTTTTGTGCACTTGCACGAATGACTGGACGTTACTAATCAGATAGTAGCACCACAGTGCTGCTGCATGAGCCAATGATTTAAGCGTGGATTAAAAAGAGGCCTATCATCTACTGAAATCATGTCTTTGCCTGAACTATCTTTTCTGTCATTATAAACACAAATCCTGCATTTCCAACAAAAAGCAAGTAAATCTTTGTCTCTGCAATTCAAACTTTCACAGGAGATCACTATGGGATAGATTATCCAAGTAAGCGTTATCAAAGGTTCTTCAAGACCAATCTCTTTTGTTGGTCTCATATCATGCAAGATAAAATCACTGATGAGTTGTAATCTGTTTTACTTGAATTCATTTTTATTCATTGAAATGTTCAGGAGAAACCCTGAAGACAGGCAGAGACCTCCAAGACCAGAAAAACGGTATGTAAGCAGACTGCTTGTTTTAAAAACTGGACAAATACAGGAGCCCAACACATTAGTAAGTAAAGGTATAACACTGTGATTTTCACACAGGGGGTCCATTTGGAATCGATTCTCCCGGTAAGAACACACAAACATAACCATTCACTTTCAATCCCCAGATGAAGTGATCTATGTTTACATCTCTACCACATTTCTACCCTTTCCAGTAGGGCAAACCTATATTAATCAATTGCAAGAAATACCATTTAAAAATATTGATTAATATAAATAAAATGTTTCACCCTTGCAGAAACCAAGGCAACGCTGCTAACCTCAGTGTTGGCTATTCGTAAGTGTTTAACAGTGTTTTTCTACTACGTGCATATACACAGCTAATAACAAACACAGACAAAAACTGATAGTGTGATTCCCTCCTCTTCTGATAGACGCAACACCCCCACCATTGTAAACTGTGACACTAAAATCTCCAAACAACGCTTTCCATCCCCAAAGGAGTGAGTTTTACTAACACAGCTGTTCCTAACTCTTTTAAAAGATATATGTGTCTACTTTAGCTCCACATTAATTATCCTCTTCCTTTTATATTTCTGTTTGATTTAGTCACCGGAGAGCTCCTCGCTCCGTCAGTCCTGAGGTCAGTAGTGCTGTAGTGGTGTGGTAATGCCCAAACTTCTATAAATCAAAGACCTTTGCCTTTGCTTATCTCCTGTTTCCCAGCTAACCATTCAACCATCCGACCAATCATCCCATCAAATATTTTTGAATAATCATCACCTTTCTGCATAACAATTATAAAATTAGAAAAAAAGGAGATGATGTCACAGCTGATGTTATTTCTGTCCAGGTGGCTATTTCCATGTAGATTCTCCTTCAATCAGGTCATTGTATATCTGGAAGTACTAAGCCAAAAACAACTATAACTTTCTCAACCAAAAAAAAAACTGAAACGTGTTTGTTGGATGGTTGAACGTCTGAAACCCATAGATAAAAGGCAAGAATCTAAAGCAAGTCAGTTAGACTAGACAGTTAGCTTTTAGTCCCTAAGTGTAGTTTGTGTCACTGCTTGTCCCTCCTCTTCAGCCACATTCACTACTCCCCAGGGCCCTTCAATGCCATTTTCCAGATGTCCTCGGACGTGCTTTCCTTTCCCCATCACCTAACTGCCCCAGTCATCTCCACACCTATTCCCACTCACCTTGCCTGGATTTCCACGCCCTCCTCCTCACCTGCACCTCATTTCCTCAACAGCCACTCTCTCCTTTGTTCCTCGGTCAGTTCATCAATGTTGCAATGTGGTTTTCGATCATCGCTTTCCAGCCTCTGTTGTCTGCCAGCCGGATCAGCTGCCTAATTTGGATCCTGTCTATCTTTACCCTCCTTTTAATAATAGATCAGTGAAATCATCCTGCTGCCTCAACTGTCTGAATTTGGGTCTATTCTTTGTTGCCATTCTCCCTCGCACTTGTCCAATCCACAGTATAGTTTAAAAAATTGCAGCAATGTACAATGAACAGTGATCAATAAAACAGGTTCTAACTGAAGGAAAGTTACTATCTGCATATGATACACTTAAGTTCCTTGTTCTTTTTTTCCAATGCATTTGAATCACAACTCAATCTTTTGATCATGGGCCAAAGGATGGAAGATACTTGCCCCAACAGAAACAAAACTATGCGACAGTGTAATTAATTCCAATTTCCTTGTGTGTTTGTTTCAGGATTACAATGTGTATGGCAACTGTTGAGTTCTTCAAGATACTTCTCAGAAACATCACATCCTTAGGGACAACATTGCTGTTATTTTTTTACATTCACACACAACTGCACAGTACATGTTTGCATGTGAAGGGTGATGTTGGTCTTTCATTTAACCTTGCTTCATTTAAATAATGTATTATCGGCTGTCATTTAACAATAAATAAATATGCTTATCTCTCATTTTGTCTCAGTTGTTGTGTTTTGCATACAAACTCTGTCTGCAAATATTGTGGTACAGTCGATGTGAAAACAGGATATTCTCAGACTTCATGTCTTCAGGAAATATATATCTTTACACACTTTTAGATTATGATGGGTGACTTAAGTCACATCTTTTTAAAAACCATCCTTATTGTGGGTAGTGAGTGTATCATGATAGCACATTGGTCCACTACTGAAAACAACACATCACATACTGTACATGACATAATAATGTTAACAAAGTGATCTGGTGATTGAGAACTTCCCTTTAAAATTTGAAAACTTTCAACTAACCATCGATCCAAAATGTGTATCAATATAATATTCAGCTTTTAAATTGTCTTCATATTAACCCAGAATAGTGCTGAGGGCACAGAGCACCGCAAGCTGCCAGTCATTTCAGCTGGGATATGTGGCAACAAAAGTTAAGTTTAGGCACCAAAACAACTAGTTAAGTTTAGGAAAAGATGGTGGTTTGTATTACATTTTACATTTGTAAAATACTCCCAAGGAACACGCATTGCCTGCATGTAAATCTTTTGCTTTCACTGGGAATCAAACTCCGACCTGGCTTGTACGTCCTGTATAGTAGCGCGCACCCATCCTCCTCGACCACCTCCCTTTGCAGACAGCTGAGTTCTCATACAGCAGCAGTCAATGTGGTGCACACAGCAGAAAAAAACGTGTAAATCATACAGATTACAGTGCTCTACTTTTTGTAGCTTTTTGAACGTTTGGTTGTTGAGAATAGGCTGGTTATTTAATGTGTTAAACTTACAGGATTCGCTCCAACGGCCCAGGACCTTCTAATTCTGATGAAAGGTCTTTATCTTAAATCTTTTAATGTCATTATTTTAAATACTCTGTCATTTGAGTGACTGGTTCTGTAGCCTACTCTCCCCATAGCTTAGTATAGACTGCTAAATGGTCAAGCTTTCTGTAATTTCCATGTGTGTGCAGAAAAAGAGTGCATTTTTGGCATCCTTGATAAAATCTATGCATTTATTTATATGCCTCACAAAATTTGCATAGTTTCGGTTCTTGTTCTTCTTTTTCACACAGAAGGTCTATATGGAGCAGATTTTCAAGGTAAGAAATGGAAAACATTGACGTAGCATGCCTGCCTCCACTGAAAAAAATTTATATGTTTTTTTTGTCATACTGAGACAAGTACATCTGTGTTTTTTTTGGCATCATAATTTTGTATTTATAACATTTTGTACTTTTTCACTGTAACAGAACGCCTAACGGGTACAAGGTGGATTTTGGTCATGTGTGAGTGTCTTAGGCGTACCTAAAAGTAACTCATTTTTGACCTCAATCTCTTATGGGACCGTGATGATGGTGACGATTACATGAACACTGCAGACCTCAACATCTATGAAAACATTTGAAAAACACCAGAAAACTAATCTAATCAAATTCATCAGATGCTCTTTATAATAAGAGCATCTGATGACTGCAGTTTTGTTGTACATGATTACTATGATCATCTGAATCAAAACATATTTAATTATGCCTAATAAATTGATCATATGGTGGATAGGCTAGGCTATATAAATATCCAAATGTCAACAAGAAAGGGAAAAAGTGTATTTCCCAAAATGTCAAACAATGTCTTCTTCTTTAAATCATTTAAATACATCAACTCATATACACTGCAAGCACAATTATGAAGTGAGTATTCTGATCTTATCATTTTCTATATATATATATATATTTGTATGTAAGATTTGATCATTCTCTGTAATGGAGGAGGGTGTGGTGAATGTGAACAACATCTTTTATCAAGGACTGCATAATTATTACGCAACCGCAGCCTATATATGTATATATGTATATGCATATGTATATATATATATATATAATTAGAATAATTTGTTTTTATTACAGGAACCTGTCTATTACTTTTGGTAGGCAAATTGTAGCCTCCCCAGTTTCTTAAAATGATGGGTGGTTAGAGACTTTAAAAGGTGGAAAACTCCTCATAAACATTCAACTCTGGAGGTAAGTCATTCAGATTTTTAAGAAATAGCATATAAAAATCTAAAGAAGCTTTCGTTTTTTCTGTCTCTTGCAACTTTACATTAGTTTACATGCTGAAAGGCTGAGTTTTAATTGGATTTATCAAAAAATGTAAATCTATCTTTTACATTTATCTCTATTGTGATATCATGGTTTGCTTAAATATGGTTGCTGAAAGACATTTTTTTAAGTACAGGAAACCACCAACTTGCATGTTGTGTCATATCCAAAATATATCAACACAAAATAAAATTTCATTAGGCTGAAACAATTTAGCTTGTCACCATGTCTGGATAGCTTTCTGAAATAAAGATATATTTCAGTCTATTGAGGAAAAAACTTTGTATTCTAGAAACAACATATAGTGGTTTGTTTTGAACAGCTTTTAGATTTTAATTTGTAATCATGACATTTCTATGATTTAGATTTTGTAGGGTTATTTTTAAACATGTATTAATCTGTTTTTATTTTAATTCTGCTTTGTCTTTAACTCTTTTGCCATTGCGGCCTTTTGCCAGTATTCGCTGTTTAACATGGGTGGAACTTTTAAACTGATACTCCACCCAATAACATCTGCAAATATGTACCCTGTAGAATTGAAAGTGGTTTTCTGTCCTATGTGAGACTGCAAACTTTGGAAATTCAACAATAAATTTCTTGAGTACCCCTTGAACTTTGGATCTATAGGATAAATAAGATTTGTTTTATTGGAACATTTGAATTTTCTGGAGCCGGGTTTTGATGCATGTGGAAAATGAATCACAGCTATATGTTTTGTTTCATGCTCTTTTCTAATTTTGAAAGCATAATATTAAGGTGTTCACTGTACATATTTTAGGTGTGGTATCATTCACAAGATGTCTGGATTTAACCATTTTCTTCTGAGCTTCTGTATTCTAGGTAAGGCAAATTTTACTACTCAGTTTTTGTTAAACATGTAAATAGTAACTTAATCTATACATTTTTTGTAATGTTCAGGAGGATACATTTTCTACTGTTCCACGGCTTGGCGTGTAGATATGCCAAGCAACATCAGAGGATTGGTGGGTTCCTGCCTTTTAATCCCTTGCACCTACAATTACGATCAGTATCCACCTCGCAGACCAGAGCGTGTGGCTTGGTACCAACATGCAAGCTACTCATATCCTGTAGTTTGTAAAGATTGGGACATGAGCGATGAAATTGCTATATTTAAAGGTAAAACACGGACACCCAATGCTGGGTATGGGAGAAATTGTGACCTTTTAATCTACCCAGTGACATGGAATCACCACAGAGAGAAGATTTACCCCTGGGTAGATCCAGAATACATTGGGAAATCCATCCATGCATTCTGGGATAAAACTGTAACAATTGAAGTAGTTGGTAAGTAATCAAAGTGAACTTAAAAAAGATGCATTTTTAGATGGATGAATATACAATTTCCTAATTAATTCTTCACATTTCCTTTGTAAAGGCAGTGCAGAGCAACCTCGTATTACAATATATGGAGACAGGAAGGTTGGAAAGCCTGTGACAGTACAATGCACCGTTTCCCACACCTGTTCCTACTATCCACCAGATCTGAGTCTCAACATCCCACTGCAAAGCCACAGTCTAAATCATAGCTCGGGGTATGGTGGCACAACCGAAACCACCTTGACGACCACATTAAACATAGAGAGAGACCACCAAACTGTGCAGTGCTCCGTCCGACACATGGGCGGTGAAACTGCAACTGCCACTCAAACCTTAAATGCGTAATGTACGTGATGCATATATAAGAATTTCTTTTTAAATTGCTGACCTAAAATGTTAACATTTACTATTTGTATCTCAGGCTCCTTTTCAGCGTTGAGTATCAGCCGTACTGTGACTGTGTTTATGTCTGGTCATGCAGTTATATGTCAGTTATACATTGATTAATGCATTTATCAATGCATTTAAATGAGCCTTTAAAGTTCCAACATCGCCAGGTCTAAGCTCTCTCCTAGCAGCAAGGCAGTGTTAGGCCTAGTTTTGTTCGTAATCACAATTGCAGTGTTTAGAGTAGTTGCATTTAAATGTTCTTCATTTAAAGAAGAATAAGACATACTTAATAAATCCCTGATGAAAAATTGCATTCTTTTACTTTGTTATTATACACCTTACACACAGGCCCCGAAATGCACACACATGCAACCACAGCCTATACACATGCATTAAGTATTAGATGGAAAGTTGCCCAGTTGGGGGTTTTGTGCCTTGCTGTAGTAGGTGAACTGGCACCTATCCATCTACCAGTCTATATTCCATACTTGATCCTAACTTTGAGTTGTTTCCATGTTCCCACAGACTGAGCCACTGCTACCTCTAAATAATTTATCTCAGCTGTTGATTATCTGAATGAACCTGTTAAATAAACAACACAAATATGTTTTTTCTCTCAGTTTGTCTCAGATGTTTGGGTTGTGCATTTAAACTCCAAAGTGATTTGATTATTTCCCACATGATTTCTTTCCTCCCTGCCATCTTTCCTCAGTGGGACAGACTAGAGTTTCATCCTATGACCCTCAGTTATTTGATAGCTCTGCAACTATTTGGTCCTCAGCTGAACCAGAAGTTGTTCTGTCCCTCCTAGGTGAAGGACGTCTCAAAGCTCTTATTTTTTTCACAAGGACCGAGGAGGGATCATCGAGGCGCTATAGGCGAGGATACATAGAAGCAGCTTTCCCAGAAGCCGTGCACTTAAAGGAGTTGCAAACTCCGCCCAAAAAGCTGACAAATTCATGTTACGCTTGAAAGAGAAAGGACGTCTCATCCCTCAAAAACACATTTGCTCGTTGCCGCTCTCCTCAGATGATTTCCTTGCGTCTCTCCTGTTTCACTTAAGAGGGAGATGGTTGTTAACAAGACTAAAAGTCTACAACTTTTGTCTTATGGTCAATGTGAAAAAAGAAAACCAGAAACTACTTCAAATTTTTGCATTATGAGGGGTGACAGTAGACATAATACTAGAAGAGTATCTTAAAGAACATCCCAATTGTGAGTAGTGAATGAACAAACCACAGCACTTGGGTCCACTACTGAAAACAATACATTACACACATTTATGTTAACAAAGTAATCTAGCAATAGACAACTAACCTTTACCTTTCAAAATTTTAAAATATAATCGGACCATCTTTACAAAAACGTGCATCAACATTAAATTAAAACCACTTCACACACTTTAAAAGTTATTTCCTACTGTCTGATGGAGTAACTAAACAGGTAGCTGCTAAATTATCTAAAAGCACTTGAAGCATGTAAAAACAGCAAATGAAGCCAATGTGGAAGGACCTTAAACCTGCATTCTATCTAAGCAGGGGCGGCTCAAATACCGTTTCTAAATCTATGACCCTACATCTCACTTGATGTATTACTTTAAGTCTTAACAATTACAACATGACGTTCATTGTGTTAAATATGGTCCCATTTATTGTAAAACAAAGGATAAAGCAGTGGATGCTTGAGGGGCATGACTACACACTGTCACTGGCATAGGCAGAACCTTAGCAATGCATATCCATGGTGCTGTGTGAATGATTTCTTAAACATGACACCCCTAAACAGCCCCACCTAGAACAACCTGAGCTCATTTAAAATAATAAAATCAGAGTGTCTTACACAAACAGGCATTTGTGGCCAATTAGTTCATGTAGTTTAAAACGGAATCACATTGAGGGCCTTTCAGTATTTTTGTTTGAATGTGTGTCAGGAAACAGGTCTGAAATGCTTAATCTTTGGCATGTTAAACACTGTAAAGCATCAGGGATACAATCAGAGTCTGGAATCAGTAAACAGACTGTGTCGGACCTGTACATTTTGTACCATGCTTCATCTTGAAGTGATGCGAGTATCCCTAATGGTTATATGCCAAATATCTTTTAAATGAAACTAAAAGGATTTAGAGCACTTAAAGAAAGAAATCTCAACAAAGTAGAATTTCAGGATATTTATTCTTTATATCAGTAACAGCAAAATAGTCTTGATTGTCAGGAGAATAGCACTCAGAACAAAAACTGTGCATTGTCATGTTTTCATTCTACTTGTTCTAATTAAGACTTAACAGGATCATGTATTGCATGCATTACAGAATACATACATACATACACATACATACATACATACATATATATATATGTACACACACACTTAACTAAACTTTCTCAGGCATTGGTTGAAAGGATGGGGACCGGGGTGTGAGCAGCAGTATAAGGCCATGCAAAGATGAGAGAAAAGCTGAGTGGTGATGCTGCCGTCTCCACCAGTTAGGAGAGCGTAACCAAAGAGACCAGCGGTGCCACCAGGAGCAGAAGGCCAGCACTTGTGCTGCTGGCGCTGTTGCAGAAGTTCCCCTGACAGCAGCTAATATCTGTTGCATGGGCTCCTGCAGCCTGCATAGCTTGCGTTGAGCACATGATCTTGGAGGCACAGCCCTTCAGGGTCACCTTTTGATTTCCTGCACTCACTAGAAGAAGAATAATGTTAGGGTGAGAGCTTAAAGTTTTAGTACATCCATTCAAACAAAGTTAGATGTTTAATTCTGTAGGCCTGTTACCTGT
>NC_045738.1:6335054-6335773 GCF_008692095.1 Etheostoma spectabile | reverse complement strand
GATGCAGTAGTCCTGATTCCCCTCACAGTTTAGAGTGTTGTTGCACTTTTGTCCATTGCAGTAGAAGCACATCTTACCATTTGGATTGGATTTGCTGGGTTCTGCAACATAACATTTGTTTATATGTTTGGGGATGTAGATGAGGATTGAGGGTTGACTTTGCTTCTTCAGTGCCAAGGTGGGGGGGGGGCCTTGACCAATGTCACTTTGCTCATTTGAAAGCCATGATGTCTCTTTCTCATGGGCTCTTCCTCACAAATTCTCTGGGTGGGCAAAGCAGAGAAAGACGAGGTAACTTTGCTTCTTATGACCTCATAATGAGCAAGATTACAGATCGGCCCATGTCAGCTTTCATTTTGTCAGAGGCAGAGCAGAGGGCTCGGTTTACACCTATCGCCATTTTTAGCCACTGGCAGGCTGGGAAACTGCATATTAATGTTGAAAAGCTCATAAAAGTGAAACATTCATGTCATGGAACCTTTGACATTAACCCTTGTGTTGTCTACCCTCTCAAAATTGAAAACACTTTTGTTGATGCTTTTTATCAATGTTTTTAACTTGTTCTTACAATTGTCCTTTTTTCAACGCTTTTTTCCGATGTTTGTCCCTTTTTTTCAACGTTTGTCACTCTTGAATAAGTAACACTAACTCATTACCTTTAGTATTACAGTTATTTTTGGAATTTATGATCAATAAACCTCATTTATAGGAAATTATAC
>NC_045738.1:6331117-6335044 GCF_008692095.1 Etheostoma spectabile | reverse complement strand
AGTTAGAAAAGCAGAAATTAGGAATTATTTAGACTGAAATTAAAGGAATGTTTGTCGTATGGATAATATGACTGAAGTATGTCAACTTTTACTTAATGCTATTTCAAAACTACTTCAACGTTTTTCAAATGTTATCAAATTTAATAAGACACCCCAAAATTAATGAAAGTAGAGATTTGTACTTGCCAAAGAGCATTGTGTGGAATCAATCATGTTATTTTGGGTAATCAAAAAGAACATTGATATAGGAAAACGGGTCAATTTGACCTGAGGACAACATGAGGGTTAAAGAAGAATTAAAGTATGTAAAAACTTAAACCTGTAACACACATGTACACACACCACACACAGTGAAAGTCAGTTAAATCAGAGTTTTTAAATAATGAAAAAAGTCATTATTACATCTGAAACAAGACAATAGTTTTCACATTTTTACAGCAATTACTAATGCAACCAAAACAACTCCTGGCGCAAAGCAGCATCTAAATACAAACAGACAATTTAAGTAAGTTACCAGGGGCAGGTTGGGTGTTGCAGAGATCGGAGGTGCAGCACTTGCTGGTAACTATGGTTTGGGAGATTCCATAGTTGACTGAGGCCTCAACACACTCTTCAGACAAAACACAGCTTTTTGAAATGTCATCAAGAACTTTTAAAGCACCTGCAACAAAAGAAGAACCTTTGAAAACAGGAACAGCACAAATCAGTTTAACGGTAAAAACAATGCAGCACAAATACCTGCATATGAAGTGATTCTCGTTGCAGCACACTCTTGACCCTGCAAAGGGCATTCTTTTGTTGTTTCTGTGCAGTTTGATGACGCTGTTACCAGTGCACACTGATAGCATTTCAGGGTGTGGGCTGAGAAAACATAAATACAAAAATAAAGTATATATATATATAGTATATTTTAGAAAAACACAAAACTAAGTTTTTAAAAATGATCCTCTTTAAGGTGTGGACAAAATCATTTTGAGACATTTTTCTTCTTCTTCTTTAGTTCATTGGCAGGCTACGTTATGAGTCGGGTGGAGTCAGGTGTGCCAGACCTGAGTAGAACTTCACCAGCTGCCTACTCTGCAATCAAGCCTGCTTACAGGACTTCTACACTTCCACACTAACACTTTCTGAAGGTTGCTCATGTCAAGTCAGTTCACAGGGCCAGCATCAGCATAGAGTTTGTGATTGTATATTTCGTGGCTATCCTGACCATGTTTTTGCTCTCCTTGTAAGTTACGTCTGCTTCGTGATGGATTCCTGTGAGACTTTGGTTTCCTAGCTCTGCTGTAACATTCAGTAGGCCTACTCTTCTGACATAACTGTTTGTCTTACAACTACAACAGACTAGAAACTATAATAGAAAAAAGACAAAATCAAGTAAGGAACAAAGAGCAATAAGTTAAGTAAGCAAGCGGAAATGTAGCATTTAAAAAAAAAGTTTGGCACATGACCTTTCATGTCTGTAGCGTTAGCAAGAAGATTAAATGGTAAAAAGATAATGGAACATAAACTTGCCCTTGGAGAGAAGCCCAATCCCAAACATCAGTGTCAGGAGATGCATTTTGTGATTGCGCGGGATAGCCTATAACTGAGAATTAATTTGATCTGCTGCAGCTATTTTCCAGAGAGGGAGTTGTCTTTATCCTCAAACCACTCCTTCATCTCTCCTTGATGTGAATGAAGGGCAGTGAATGTTTGGGGGAAGATGTGTGTTAGCCACCTTTAGCCCAGGGTTAGTGTTTTTTTTTCTTGTTTTTTTACACACATTAGTACAGAGGAAAAACAGCCATAGACAAAATTCTTTAATTTATAACCATCCTGTTAAATTTGCCTGTGGCTCGTTTTAGAAAGCGGGTTTAGTGAAAACTCAGCCCCTTTCAGAAAGGGAGGTAATTTAACCTCAGTCAGTTACTATGGTAACTGAGTCTGTGAACCTAAGAAACCTCAACTTTCTCCTTCATCTGACACAGTGCTTTAATTTCCTCATTCATTCAGGCAGTACTAGGTGCATTTTAGCACAGTGTCATCTGCTTGAATAAAAAAAGTCAGAGTTGATATATATATTAACTCTGTTGGGCAGACTATAAAAGACTAAGACCTTTTTTTTTTCTCTAGCGTGGCATTTCCTTTTTGTTGACGATCCTGGTGATGAAGCGTCTGTGATTAAATATGAAATGAATACTTTTTACATTACAGCTCAAGCATTGACTCGAGCAGCAATTTTCTCTCAAAACAATTCTCTTTTGCAGCAACATTATAGCTTTAACGAAATCTAGGCAATGTTCAACTTGCTGTATGTGTGCAAGAGTATTTCCATGGTGCCGTGGTAAATATTATAGTATAATGTTATAGTATAGTATTATGGCTCCATTTATGCGGGCCTTTTTTTTCTTTCTTTTTTTTAATAAAGGTGGTGCATGCGCTTAACTCTGAGTCAACCTACTGAGAGTTGATAGAACTAACTCAAATCAACTGTTTCCCATGTCAGGGTAAATCAACTCAGAGTTAAGGGTTAGACTTGGTTTATTAAACCTCCTTCCTGAAACGGGCCCCTGACCTTTACATGTTCTTGAATGATAAAAACCCACATGAGGTGAGGCAGCTAATCAGTTTGTTGCCTATTCAAACAGCCAGTCCTTGGGCTGTTAATTACTGTTGATCTTTACCTAACTCTTTGTTTCATATCAAGTATAATGTCCTTATCCCAGTAACCCTCCATTTATCTAGGATTCTACTTTCTCACTTTTTAAGTCTTCACCTTGTTACTTCTTTTACTATTTTTCTGCTGTATAATTTGAGGGGCTTGCAATGCTCAAACTCAAATTTATACTCGAATATGAATGTCATACTAATGTTAAGCATGGCAAAAATTGCAAATGTATGCAGTGACTGAGCTCAGGTGTGGACAGCGGCCTTTAAGGCCCCCTGCACATTTGGTTTAGGTCAAGCTCCTTTGATTGTCATGGAATTTGGTGGAAACGTTGTTCTTCATGTTGTTGATGAAATTTTCTTTTTTTCTCGTCAAACAGGTAGTCAGCCACCTTAACTGTACTGATAACCAAACCCCGCACACCTTAAAAGTCCTTTTATTTTGTTTAGATTGAATCACAATTATCATAGTGTGTCCTTGTTGTGGCATAAGAGCCAGGTCATAACAGCAGTAAAGCCATCTAGTTCTTACCCCCTAGCTAGTTGATGCAATGCAACAGTCACAGCGTCGCCAAAACAAACAATCCTTTCTGTCAAGTCTGTTTGTTTTTCAGTCAGCACTAAGTAACAAGAATGACTTAAACACCAAGTGCAGACTGTAAGATGTAGAAAACTAAATTTTTGAGATAAGTTATGTTTTGCTCAATGAAACTGGTGAACCTATTTGATAAAAACAAGATAAGAACTAAGGCCAGCATGAAGCTGCCCACGCAGAGGTAAAACAATTTATCACCAGTTTGTGCTTTGCTGATTCCAATGCATCATTCAAACTGTTTACTTAAGGGGAATGTGTCGCTCACACCTGTGCGTTGGACTTGACAAAAGCTACATCCTGAGTGTGACATGGACAGGATGTAGCATAAACAGAGGGAAAGCACAGGGCATCTATACTGAACTATACTTATTCTCATTAAGCTATTGGCTATCAATTATATGGGAGTTGTATAATTATTCTTATAACTCTAGAGAAAGCAAACAGGAACATACATGTCAAACCTTTGGTCTAATGAGATGACATTTGAAGATTTAATTAATAATTGCAATATTTTTTTCCTGTCCAGAATATATGAGAGATTCATATGAAAATGACAGTGTACTTCTCCATTTTCAGAAAAATAATCTTCCTGCCATGTTATTTCACAAGTGGAGGGATTTCTTCAGAAATCCCATCATGACTTGTTTCTCTCTTTACAGCGTTCCATGATCAGGCTGCTGACG
>NC_045738.1:6330808-6331107 GCF_008692095.1 Etheostoma spectabile | reverse complement strand
ATTCAGCGCCCTGACCGGCTCCTGTGTGGTGATTCCATGCAGCAGAAAAAAATAAAAACTGGGATATCGTCCACAACAATGGCAATAACTTGTGGGTGACCATTTGAAAGGCAGCACCAGAATATTAATTCTATAAATTTATCAATATAGTTATTTCAAGTGCGTGTGTGAGGGATGTGGATGTGTTATTTTTAATTTGAGAAGTTTTGTATTTTGCACTTTTTGGGCTTTTTTTCTAAACGGAAATAAGAAAAACGCACAGACAAATTTGTAGAAATAACTTCATAAAATATCCATTT
>NC_045738.1:6330689-6330798 GCF_008692095.1 Etheostoma spectabile | reverse complement strand
TTTCTTCTGGATTTTTTCTGTTTTAAGTTGAGATATGTGGCTAGGGTACTAGTTTTGTGTGTAGCCCGTGTAATATGCTTACAGTAGGGTTTTTTTAATCATTTTACAG
>NC_045738.1:6330342-6330679 GCF_008692095.1 Etheostoma spectabile | reverse complement strand
TGGACGGAAATAGAAATTCTCTATTCTAACCTCTTTAGCTTTGTGTCAAGGCCTAGAGTCACACTGACACTAGGAACAAAAATTGAGAGTGTTAATTTCCCAATGACCTCAGGAACATCCCATAGGGCTTTTTTGGTGGTAAAAATGTAGGTGAGAAAAGCATGTATTTTCAAGTGTGTGTAAAGAGGTTAAGAGATCTTACCAAGGAGAAGTTGTCAAACCCTTTGACAATGGGCCCTTCTGTTTGAAAAACCAGTGATGACCTCATTTCCAGCTGAAGTCGATGCTGTCCAGGACGCTGCAGGGCACCTGGGAGACGACCTCCACCATCACGTTC
>NC_045738.1:6328885-6330332 GCF_008692095.1 Etheostoma spectabile | reverse complement strand
TCCACCATCACGTTCATGGCTGCTGGAGGAGATGGGGTCAAAAGCCTAACCTGTACTGCCATCTTCTGGTGTGGCAAGCAACGAGCCAGCACAGTCCAGATGACTGTGAAAGGTTAGAGCCACACAATTCATCTGTTCTGTTCATGTCTGGTTATGCAGTTGTGTCATACATTGAGTTGTGTATATTACATCTATTAACACATTTAATTGAGCCTAAAATGTATCTACATCGCCGGGATCAAGCTCTGTCAGTAGCCATTGCAGTGTCAACTACTGTTTGCAATCATCCTAGCTGCAGTGTTTAGAAGGAGGTAAACCGGATGCGTAATCCACTCAGTGTAATTGCACACATGGCAATAAATCAAAAGGTGTTGGCTGGTGAACAAACCCAGTTGAATACAATAGTTACCCTCTTAGCTAAGCTGAATAAATGGGTCCATTGTCACTTTCTTATTTGTGATATAATTATTGAAACATTTAAAAGTTTTTATTTATTAAATATGATTTTACAGCGCAAACATTGCCAGAAGGTTAGCCTGTGATGTCTTCATTTTTTTTTTGTCTAAGCTTTGTGGGTGGTATTTACAGTTGTTATAAAAATGACCCAAAGTTATGTGAAATTGCATAGGTTTTACTTAAAAACTTTGAGAGAGGACCCACAGGTTACACTCCTTAAACATGCAAAAGCTTGTTGAGCACTATGTGTGAATGCTTCTGGCAAAATCCACCAGTTAAACAAAATAATATAATAGAGGGTGTGGTGCAGTGTTGGTTCTGGCATTCTAAATTAGGGCGGGCTGGTAGGAAGAAAAAAAAAAGGTAAGCAACTTAGGGGGTTGGTATGGTAGTGGCACCGTGGTTGGAAGAGCCAGCCTCCAGGACCTAGGCTAGGCAGCTTTATTTCTTTAGCGCGTTTCCGCAACCGGGCAATTCAAAGTGCTTTACGTAAGATTAAAGAGCAGTTACAAATGATTAAAAAAATTAAAAACTGATAAAATACGAGAAGGGAGATTGACCATGCAAGGCTCTGTAAGTAATAATTAAAATTTTAAAATGCACTCTAAAACCAATCAGTAGCCAAAGAAGATTTCAAATGAGTGTTAAAACACAGATTTATCAAAAATGAGAATTTAGTAAATTTTAATATGTGGGGATGCATTTAATGTGTACCTACGCTATAAATAATAAAAGAAATAATAAAAATTACATAAACCATCTGAAAAAAAAGTGTGTGTTCTAACAGTTTTCTTATTACTGCAACAGGATATAGTAGAACTAGTGTTTAATGTGAATGGACATCTCTATGAAGTTAGGTGTTTTATTTGGGAATTTGGCTTTATGGATCTAAAATGTTGTCGAGAGGTGAGATTTTTTTAACTAAAAAGTACATTTCCCCAGCATGAGGATAATTCAGGGTAAATACTATCAGCTAAGTATCAGCATAATC
>NC_045738.1:6319792-6328875 GCF_008692095.1 Etheostoma spectabile | reverse complement strand
CACAAGAGTTTCTCTTTGATTCCCAAACAATGTACAGTGTACGTTGTCTTTTTTTGAGCTTTTGTAAATACTGGTTGGTTGGGAAACACCTATGAAGCGTTTGAAAAGAAGTCTCTTTGACTTTGTTAATCAGACAAAACCCCTGTGGCAGAAGCCAGACCTTGTCCCAACATATATCTTGAACAAAACTGGACCAGTGGGATAAAGAGGAGGGTGTACTAATGATGTCATGTTGAAAAAGTTGACAAATTATTTTGTGAACATTCTTACAGTGTGGAGAGAAGCAACTTCTACCAACATCAGTATCAAGTACATTACCCAAAACGGGAGTATACCATCAGCCCTGTAACCTCTAAAAAGTGCAATGACACCTGTGGGGAAACCGTCGAAATCAATCAAACTCCATGGGAGTAACAGGGATACCATAATGCTGAAGTAATTCCAAATGTTGACTCTCTTGTTCAAATAATCTCACTGACCAACAAAATGTTATCTAAAATTGTGTCTATTTTTGAATAAAACATATTTGTTGTTCCAAATAAAAAATCTGTAGGACTAAAATTAAGTTTGAAGAATAAATACCAGGCCAATAACATTTGTTTATGAAAAGAAGCAAGTTTGAGGGGAATTTTGTCAATATTATAGTTACAGATCAAAATAAAGTTGAGACCGTAAAGAAAATATGTAATGGGGAATACAGTTCCACAGAGAAGTTGGACATCTGAGGTATCGCCTGAACCAATGTATTTCAACTATATCATTTAAAGTAGTAAAGTCCAAAGTTAAGACCACCTTTACAGTACTCATTAAAACTTATTTTCTTACATAATGAACTCAGTTGGGGGCCGCGCAGTAACGCTCAGCAGTCACTGGAAAAATAGACTTCACTAAGCTTCCAATATTTATATTTTTTGCATCAATAAAACATTACTAGGTTACTAATAATAGCTTGTGTACTGTGGCATGCATTCAAAAGACTCAAGGGTGTAGACTGATACAGGTGAACAAGTCATGTAAACTTTTAAATTACCTTTGTCGGCAGAATACATGCAACACACAGCAAAAGAAACTCCACACACTTATATAAGTATATAATATAATAATAGCTAATTATTGTGCAGTTCTTTGTATTTGACATTCTCTAATATATTTGGAGTCAGGCTGGTGTTCTCTCAGAGATATAGGCCTAAACAAACAGAAAGTTACAAAATTCTCTAAAAAGCTTTTTATTAATGTAAAAATAGTCGGTTGGATAAACATTGTCCACTAGATGGGGTTATAATGTTAATAGTTGACTCCCACAAAAGTTACCTCTGCTCTCAGCACATTTCCAGCCGGTTATACTCAAATATCAAATTATTATCAAAATCAGAGATGGGGACAGGCTGAATAGTTGAACGTTTACACACGGATCTACCCTCAACAAATAATAACAATGAGGGGCCACAGTTTGACAAAACTATGGTACAGTAAACTCTCGCCAACAGGTCAACTTCCTAACTGAACTAAATTTACAAATATTTAAAATATATTTTTAAATAGCTCATAAACAAGGACCTACATTCACACAAGTCTCAGCACATCCAGATAGGGCAGCATTCACACTTCCCTTCTAGAACACCCTGAGCTTAATTAAAAGAAATTATACTTTCCCATTGGCATTTATTGCAAATTAGTTTATGACTAAGTAACATTGAGGGCCCTTTCTGTATTTATATAATAATGTGCAGTAGGAAACAGGTTAAAGACCTGCACAGATTGTGACAGCAAACTATGACATGCTTCCACTTGAATACTGAGTATCCTTAATGATTATATGAGACAAATGTACTTTAAATGAGACTCAGAATGAATAGGCCTAGAGCACTTAAAAACACAGAAATACAATTGGAATACATAGCAGAATTTAAAGATTTTTATTTCTTAAACTTTTATCAGTTACATCCAAATAGTCTTGACAATTAAAAGTATAGGTTTAAGGATAATAATAGCACTCAGAACAAAAACTGTGCATTATGATGTTTTTTACATTCTCCTTGTTCTACTTAATAAAAAAACAACAGAATAAGCTGTAAAGCTTTGAAATGGTATATAGGAAACATTCCAACAAAAAGAAAGAAAATGATCTTGCAAGAAACTGTATGAGGCAAGACACAAGTAAAATAAGAATTTTACTGAATTATATTTTTATACTTGAAAGGATGGGGACCGGGGTGTGAGCAGCAGTATAAGGCCATGCAAAGATGAGAGAAAAGCTGAGTGGTGATGCTGCCGTCTCCACCAGTTAGGAGAGCGTAACCAAAGAGACCAGCGGTGCCACCAGGAGCAGAAGGCCAGCACTTGTGCTGCTGGCGCTGTTGCATAAGTTCCCCTGACAGCAGCTAATATCTGTTCCAAGGGCTCCTGCAGCCTGCGTTGTTTTCGTTGAGCACAGGATCTTGGAGGCACAGCCCTTCACGGTCATCTTTTGATTTCCTGCACTCACTAGAAGAAGAATAATGTTAGGGTGAGAGCTTAAAGTTTTAGTACATCCATTCAAACAAAGTTAGATGTTTAATTCTGTAGGCCTGTTACCTGTTGTTGAGATGCAGTAGTCCTGATTCCCCTCACATCTTAAAGTGTTGGTGCACGTTTGTCCATCGCAGTAGAAACACATCTTACCATTTGGATTGGATTGGCTGGGTTCTGTAACAAAAAACATCCATTGTTCATATTGTTTGTGGATGCAGAGGGGCGGTTGAGGGGTGACTTGAACGCACTTTTCTTTTTCAGTGCCTTTTTCAAAGCTTCAAAGTCCAATGGACACGGTGCTGATTTACACAATATAAAAAATATTAACATTCATTGTTCATATTGTTTGCGGATGCAGTTATTCAGATGGAACAATTATGAATATACTTATATGTACTGTATGTTTAATATAAATGTATTTTTTTAGTCAGTAAAATCAGTTTCTTTTTAATAAATAAGTGCAACAATACTAACTTTTAAGAGGGGTAGTTTTCATATTTTTGAAAGCTATGCTAAAACAGCTCTCATTTAAAAGAAGCAGCTACATACAAAGAGACAATCCAGTAAGAAAGTTACCTGGGGCAGGTTGGGTGTTGCAGAGATTGGAGTTGCAACACTTGCTATTAATCGAGGTTTTGCTAATACCAAAGTTTACTGAAGCCTCAACACACTCTTCAGCCGGAACACAGGTTTTTGAGTTGACATCAAGAACTTTCATATCACCTGCAACAAAAGAGGGCCCTTTGTAAACGGCAACAGCACAAAGCATTTCAACAGTAAAAAACGATGCCGCACAAATTAGGATACCTGCATATGAAGTGACTTTCACCGCCCCACATTGTTGACCCTGCAAAGGGCATTCTTTTGTATCCATGCAGGTTCCTGAGGCTCCCGATACACAGTCATAACATGTCAAGGTTTGGGCTGAGAAAACACAAAACTTTCAAAGTTTAAACTTTAAAAAAATAATAATAATGTTTACAATTTAACTCTAAGGTAAAAGCACGACAATTATTATGAGAATATTATCACCTGTTCATCCGCGGACGAACAGGTGATGAACAAAAAGATCCGGGCTGGAGCTCAAGGCTTTTTAAAAAAACAGATAAGAAAAACAAGACTTGCCTTTAGGGAAAAGCACAATCCCAAAGATCAGCGTCAGCAGATGCATTCTGTGATGGCAGGATACAACTGATTTTCGGTTGGATTTGTTATGGCCATAAGTAGTTGTCCTGAGAAGGGGTTGTCTTTATCCTAAGACCACTCCTTCATATCTCTCTGAATAGTGACTTAAAGTAAATCTTTAAAAAAAAAAAAAAAAACGCCCCTTAAATTAACCTGAAACGAAACTGATGTTTTGTTACCTGCAAGAAAAGTCAGTGTTAAGTTTTGTTATTAGACAATAAAGCTGTAATAGTCACAACACAGACAGATTAAAACATACATATATGTATGTTTTAATACATGTATGTTTTAATACAAGGTAATTACACAGTGCATGTGTATGTATACATACACATGCACTGTGTAATTACCTTTCGTAATTTCCAGGCATGGTGAAATAACAAGCATGCTCTTTATTTCAAAGAAAATAAATGCATCTTAAATCCACTAAAGTATAAAAAATGTACAGGTAGGATTATTATAATTGTATATATAAATTATGGCTTATGTTTGTTTTATATTAGTGCAGCTGAAAAAGAGCCATAGACATATCCAAATTTCTTTGATTTGCCACCAGCACCCAGTTTAATATAAATTCATAAGTGTTTTGCCATGTTCACTTTCACTTCCTTGCATTGAAGAAAAAAGAAGTTGGCGTAGGCTGCAACTGGTGAACAAGCCCCGTTTAGCAATACATGCCACGCACAGATTATTCAAATTTAAGCCACTTTAATGTAGCAGCTTAATGTAATTGCTTTGTAGGTATCCTTCTCTAGTATCTTTTTGAGTCATGCTGAGGTTCTTGCAGAGGTTGTGTAATCACTCCAGTTAACCTTAATATAACAATAAATGAAAAGCTTTAGAGAATCCTTAAAATTGCTTACTAAAAGAAGGTAACCACTGTCTTACAAATAACAAACAAAAATGGTAAGGAAATATGCAGATAAAGACATGATTAAACATGGTGAGATCATGGGATTTTACATACCTGCCACAAAAACTATTTCTTCCTTCTTAACCTTGTCATATCACACATGCATTATGCTCTGTTTGATCTAGTATCACTTGTAATGGCTCGCTTCACTAATTAACAAAAAAATACTAATAAAATTAAGTCCAGGTAATATACAGTAAATGATCAAAATAACACACAAATGAATTTATAAGTTTTAAAGGTTTATTTGAATGTTTGAGTGTCTTCATGTAGGATCTTAGTGGCTCCGTCTGAGTCTCTCAGTGTTGGCCTGCTGTTTACGGTACTTCCCCCCCATCAATTTAGCTTTATGAATAAGAAATTTCCCTTAGAAAATAAGTTAAGCTTTAGTTTGTGATGTCTCAGGATGACCTTAGTTCCCTGATAAAGGCAGTCAAAATATAACATTTATATCTGAAAAGACTTTAAATTGAAGTATTGGCATCAGCCCCAAATGAAAACTTTTGCCGATAGGACGCTTAAGATTCTTTGCAATTAGGTGGAAAAAATATGAGCATATATCAGCAATTAGCTAAAGTGAGATGGAAAACATGGGCATATCAGCCAAAATCCAATGTCATGCATTAGATACACTTTTACTGGTGCCCAGCCCGGACATTTTGTCGTTGCACAATTTTAGTTCATCATAAAAAACCTGATGCAACCGTTGCATGCCTGTTCGTGCAGCAGTTGGGACCAGATATGACTCAACAGCTTTTTTTCTACAGGCATCAACCCTTCATTGTAATTACTTCTTCTTTTTATTGAAGGCCGTTACAACAAAATACAAGACAACAAAGGACGCCAAAACTGCTATTACAATAATGGCTTGCAAATTTAAAAAATAGTCACATTTCTTTCTCTTTCCCACCACTGCTGTACAGGCTTCAGCTGAGTCTGTTCAACATGGCAGGGATACACCACTTTGACACAGAGTGCCAAGAGCCCACAGGTTTTCATTTCTACCAAAGTCTGCAAAAATGTGTCCTGCTTTACATCCAACTCTTCACCACTGAACGGGCTTCCACTTTCACTTCTCCCTCATGTAGGATGCCAATGACAATCTCCACTTTCAGAGCCACAATTATTATTTATGTGACCTGATTATTGGACATAACAGCTTCAAATGTATATGACAGCAGTTCATCCAAGGTGTTAGCAGAGCAGGCGGCTGTACTCAGAGAGGGCCGAGGACTTTTTCACCCCATCCCAGATACGCGCTGCGTAGTGAAACCTGTAAAAACACAACACTTACAGACCAGATATTGTATTCACTTTGATGAAACCAATGTGTTTGAAGGTTTTTTGTGAGAGTATACAGTATGTTTTAGCATTTTTTAGCACTTTCAACTGATGTGCTACATAGAGAGGTAACCGGAAATGGTAGTGAGGGTATGCAACACAGATTGTGTCAGTATGTGGTAATTTAAGTAAAAAAAAGCGCTTTAGTCGCCCGTTCACAGGTACCAGAAGTAGGTCAACCCCATGCAACAAAGATGTGAAGCAGTTCTCAGAAATAATGGTTATGCAACTATATATTAGTGCGGTGATTTAAAGTAAAGCAAACCCTTGAGACATTTTTCAGTTTATAAAGTAAATGTTTGAATTTGTAAAGAAAAATGCAAATAGTGCTATTTTTTGAACAGCCTAATATTCCCTTTTCTTCACTTTCTGTAAAGGTATAACATAAACTAGATCAATTATGGTAATGTTTTGATTTGCAATTTAATGTGCAGATTTCTTAATGCAATGATATTATGGCATTTAAAAGGTATTCTGGGGATTTTGAGCATTTTTCACTTTTTTAAACACAAAGCTATTATTCTGAACACTGTACAACTGTACAACCATGTATCCTGAGAGGTGAAACCCAGAGCATAAAAGGTTCACAAAGCTGCTCCTGAATCTCATTCCAACTTTATAAACTCAGATGAAAAGCAGTGAAAACCAAATGATTCTGCTAACATTCACTTAAATGTATGTCCCGCCTCTCTTGTTTCCTGTCTCTCTCTCTGTTCTGTCAACTGTCAAAGAAAAGTGTTAATGCCAAAAAGAAAAAAACCTTAAATGTTGTACTGTAATAACATTTCTTGAGTTGTGTTTGGTTGCTTTGCTTTGTTTTTGTCCTGTAAAGGTTGATTATTAGTTTTCAAATGATAGAGATTAAAAGTGAGCACAGAAGAATGTGATGCGTTTACCAGTTCTTCTCAGTGAGGATGGTGTGCGACAGCTGACAGCGGGGCATGGCCAGTATTTGGCTGCGGAGTTTTGAAACCATGGTGGAGAAGGCAGGATGCCCTCTGTACCCTGGGAGCAGAGAGAAGAGTGGGTATGCTCCCGACCCTAAATACAGTACAGAGATATTATTTAATCCACATCTGACACAATACACAGGAGTTTTGCCTTATGTGAAGAGAAATTCTCTATGACCTGCTTTAGTCAGATTATCGTCGCCATCATTCTCCTGCATAGGGAGGAGGAACATATTGACTTCGGTTGCCAAATAGTCCTGTCCCAAGCCAGGGAAGATATTGCAGTCTAGCATGGATAGTTTACCTAAAAACAAAAGGCACAATATGGGGTGAGTGCAGGTGTGGCATGATTAATTTACATATCTTAACCAAATACTATCATCATCATCACATACAACGTATTGTCACGAACTATTTGCAAATCATTTGTGCCCACCATTTGTCCCAAACCATTAGATTGATTCACACCTTCATCACTTCCAGATTTGACTACTGCAACACCATACCTCTGCTACCCGTCTCCTCACACACACACCCATTCCCGTGATCACATCACTCCCGTCTTTCAGAACTTCCAGTGGCTCAGTTTAAAGTCCTCCGCTTCACCCCCACGAAGCCCTCCATAACCAGGCTCCTTCCTACCTCACAGACCTGCTCCACCGCCACATTACTTACTGGTTTTATTGTTTTATTTTTTTGCTTGTTTTTTTGTGTTGGTTTTATTGCTTGTCCGTTTTTTATGTGCTTTATGTGCTGGTTTTAGTGTAAAGTGTCTTTGAGTACCATGTAAAGCGCAATATAAATAAAATGTATTATTATCATCTAAGCACAGGTTACACCATTAAACATGATTTGCCCTTTAAAACAACCATAGTGTGAATAGAATATATGTATGTATGTATAAAGAGAACAGTCTTGTGTTTAACCTTTGTATTTGAGATGAGAGTGTGCCATTAACTTGTCCACCACCATATGCATATTCTTCAGATTCCTTGGGCAGAAATCATCTTGCCTGGACTTGTTCTGGAGGAACACTGGAGGAGGGAGGAATTTAAAGAAGTTGATTTCATCATCAGTAAACCTGGTTGGTGTGTGAGATTGTGTGAGAGTGCTGTGTTTCTGCATTAAACCGTTACCTATATGTGGATAGTACTCTGCTCCATCGTCACTGCCTGAAGAGCCAGTGCTGTCATGGCTTGCAGATGGGGTGGAAGGTTTGAGCATCTCAGCAGTCTGAAGAAACCTATCCACATACACAAATGAAACTTCCTGTGTGGTAGTAACATTTCATGAAGATAATAACCACCTAGGTTGGGTAATTAGGGCATGTGAAAATAGTCTGAAAACATGCTTGAAAAAAACATTTGCTTTAATTCCTTGACTGTTTATGATATATAATGTGTTGCATTTGGTTTAAATTGTACTTTAAAAATTGTATATTTTGGTTCATTTCTATATCACCGCCTGTGTAATCTACATTGTAGTTAAGAGCAAGCATATCAGCGCTCTTGCTTTTAACTACAGTCATAATTTTCAGCTGTGTGTATACACAGGGGAAGTGTCTTACCATGACAGTAAAGTTAGTCAAGTTATTGATTAGAATTTGCTGTCCACCGGGGTATCTGAACAGATAATGGTGTATTGGTTCATATATGTTAGACGGGTACATAGTAAGTTATTATTTTAGGTCTGGATTTGCCGACATTTGTTATCTAAAAGACCAACTGAAAGATGAACGTTATTGAGCTTAATAAAAAGCAGAAGACAAATATCCTCTCAAGATACAAAATGAAATACTCAACATTCCTGCGTGTGTGTGTGTGGGGTGCGGTTGGGGGGGGGGCCCTTTGAGGGATAACATCTTCTTTTGTCCTGACACAGATGCAGTTGCAGATTAGCAAGGAAACCTACTTGTAAAGGTTTAAATCAGTGAACCAGTCTTGAACCACAATAACCACATGGCACACTGTAAACAGGAAGGCAGCGATCTGAAGAGACTGTGGACAGATTATACAAATGTTATTATACATTAGAATGTGTGTGTACAGAAAAAATTAAATGGCAACTCTGTGAATATACTGTAGCAGCTTGTGTTTGTGGATTTATTTATGTTTTGTTTTAAAGTTTATATCACAGTACATTTTACATGTTTTAAAGTTTATCTCACAGTGATCACATAAACT
>NC_045738.1:6308604-6319782 GCF_008692095.1 Etheostoma spectabile | reverse complement strand
ACGACTGCCATCTGCAGGCCAGCCACTGACCTGCATCTCAACATATGTGTGAGGGAGGTTGTACTCTGGAGGCAACTTCCGATCGTTGTTGATGAGGTGGTCGAGAATAGACGGGCTGAGCATAGGCTGAAGAAACAAATGAGGCATTCACACACAATCCTCATCATCAATCCTCAACATACAATCCTTAAATACAGTGTTTTATAGTCCAACCGTAACTGCTGTCTATTCCAAGGTCACATTTAAATTTACACAGGTAATAGTCTATACCGACAACGATTTATTTAAGGAGTTTTGCCGGATGTTCCTTTATTTTAGGCCGGATGTTTCTCACCTTCTGCTTTTCATTGTGTTGGCATTCTAAACGCCGGTGGATTTATGAGGACTAAGATCTCTGCAGTGTAAATCCAGACAGCTAGCTAGATCTGCTGAATCTGAGTTTTCTGATGAACAACTATAAAAACCTTTTGAATGTTCTAACAAAACAAATGCCTTCCCGAGGCTAATTTGCAGAGGCACCTTGCCTGTGTCCAGTGCTTAGCACCGCCCTAGACAATGTGAGAAAAACGTGATTTTAAGAAACGCTAATAAATCAGAGCACGTTTTGTTGGGTGAAATGTTGTGTTTCCTAGCCAGAGTTTCCTCTGTAGCACTGTTACAGATGGGTCGGGCAATGTGAGACTACACGGGTAATAACTTGCTTAGAATCTGACAGTAGAAAATTTAAAAATACTACAGAAAAAGAAACAGTTACAGTATTCACAATATTTCCGTACCTGCGTATCCAAGAAGATGACTCTCTCCTGTGTGATAAAGAAATCAATGCCTGTGCTCTGGTTTCCTCCTCTCTCCTTGATTTCTTGAGTCTGGGCTCTGAATACATAGCCCCTGTGCAAACAAACACAAATTACATCAATTAAAGTCACTGCACTAGATAAGCCAAAAGAAAAGAATGTATAGCATTATATTCTAGACTATTCTCGCCCTGATCAAATAATCTTATTATTAAATTTAACTTTTAGATGATTTATTTTACTGGTGATGGCACTGGTGTTAACAATGCTATATCTATAGTACAGGTTGGTACAGCACTGACAGTACTATAAGTCTAACAGTCGCTTTTACTGGCAGATTGTTATTAAACCTAAATTGTAGTCCTTCTAGGTTTAGTGTCAACTGAACTTCTCATATGGTAAACATGGATGAGAAAATCCTTGTATTATTGTTTCAAATTCCCCTTACATGCTGGATTACATTTTCCTGTCATTATTGGAAAGCCTCATCCTCTTCCACATCATTTGACTGTGAATTCTTCATGGATCAACTTCAGTTTTAAGCCAATATTCTTTTCACTGTTGATAAATGAAACATAATTTGCACATAATCAAGCAGTTTAAAAGCTTGAGCTCATTGTTGGCGTTACAACCAACCTCACCTTTGATCTTCCTCTGGAGTATTGGCAGATAACAGTGACATGACTGTAGATTTCCCACTTCCCTGCAGGCCAATGACACCCACCACCAGCATATCTGTCTGGTCCCTCAGATACTGCAACAAATGACAACAAAACACAACTTCCTTTGACTTCATACAGTACAGCATAATGAAAACACTAAAATACCCATTAATACAATGGCTCCACAATGAACTGAGTTCATTAAACATGAACTCACCTCCATGGCACTGTCACACCAATTCATCTGATCATCCACAAGCTTAATGCTGTGCTTCATCTTCTCCGGAGGGAGGAGTTTAGACTGGCCCACCATGGCTGGAAAGCATATGAAAAGATTCAAGATTCACTTTTGTTTTCTCTGCACATTTGATTTGGCCTTAATGAGCGCATCCAAGTAGAGTATTTCTAAACATGGTTACTGACATTTACAAAAATAAAACATTACTTTTGTGAAATCTACAAAAACTCACGGTCAACAGCGCTGCTTGATGGAGATGCACCCATTCCTCTGTTTTGGATCTGGTAAACAGGCTGGGTGGGCCGCTGCCCTTCCCTTTCCATCTTGGAGGGCCCTGGACCAGAGGGCTGAGCTGCCGCTTCGGGAGGGGTCCCCAGCTTCCCTCCATCATCCCGGGCTTTCATTAGCATGATGGGCTTCTCCAGGACTGGAGCTCCACTGACAGGTGCATTCTGCGACGGCTTGGCCTTAAAAAATTATGACAACAGCACCAGTCAATAGGTGGCATGACCGGCTTGGTAGACGAGCTTAATACATAAACAAACTGTACTTCTATCATGATCACCTATTAACTGTGACACATTTTTGGTTTTGCAAATATATTCCTAAATTTTAATGTCCTTGGAAAAAGATATTAACATTAGAAAATGTACATTATATGTAAAATGAAATTTTGAGAAGAAAGTTTGGCAAAAAGTAGCAAAACTTTTTTCTCAAACATAACAGACATGATTTTAAATATTGCAGTCACAATAATGCATGTTTTTACTTTGCGGTCAATCGGACAATCCTAAAAACCATATGTTCTGATGTCTTTATTATTGTATGTATTTTTTTGGTTTTCAAAGAGGAGAATTACAATAAGAGCTGAGTAACTGAGATAAGCCAACGTACCCTTTCCCCGGGGGGTTTTGCCAGAATGATGGGGGTCTTCTGAATAAGTGGGCCTGGTGGATCCTCGCTCCCATCCTGAACAGACACGTTAAAGTGATGTCAAAAGTTAAACTCAACAGTCACAACAACGCAGACACGTGAGAGCATGGGTTTATAGTATAGCTAAAGTTACCCTTCGTTCTCTCGGTTGATATTCTCGGTCCCGACTGGGACCTGACAGATTTTGACCAGGAAGTCCAGCATCTCTTTCTCCCCGGCGTCGCCTCCTCCTGCGCCCCTGCCCGTACATCCCGGGCTGGCTGTGGCCGGACTCGGACATGTCGCTGCTCACCCGACTCACCACAGCAGCACAACCGCTGTCAACAGAAAGCTCGCTAACGATAGGAACCCAGTTCAAAGCAGAGGGGAGCTAAATATAACGTTACTTTCATTAAAATAGCTTAGAAACTAGAAATCTGCTTTCAGCTAGCGATCACTTGACTATTACTGTCGTTGACGTTTAAAGAAATCTTGGATGGTCGTTGGCTAAAGCTTTCCGTTAGTGCGCTTGTTTTAGAACTCGGCGTTTACCGTTAAGGTACGACAATGGACTGGTTCTTGAATATCAATGCGCTGAAAGAAACTCCACCCGACTGAAATTATTTTTTTTTCCCAATCAAACAAACCTTGTTCGTCGGATAAATGAAGTCGTCATGAAACATCGTAATGATGTGGGTAGTTCCGCTGTCGTGCATCAACTATCTGCACTTTCTCATTCAAATGAATGGGAAAGTGTGTCCAACCCTTTGACTGGTACTGCTGTAAAAAAAAACACCAAAAGTCAGGTTCTATCCGAGGGATTTGCCTGTTAAAAAAGGATGTTTTTCCTCACCACTGTCGCACCAAATGCTTGCTCTGGGGGGAATTGTTGGGTCTGTGAATGATAGAGTATGGTCTCTAGAGCTACTCTGTAAAGTGTCCCGAGATAACTCCTTATGATTTGACACTATAAATAAAATGTAATTGATTGTAAACAATGTATTACAGTCTATGGTTATACAGTAGCCTAACTTATAAACGCTGTTAGTTTATAGTTGTTAAGAGAGTTTAAGAGTCTCTTCCAATAAAAAAATGCATATTTACTAAAATAGTTAGTTTAAATATGGTTTGCGTTAAACCCGTCATAACGTTTTAAGTTAATCAAATTGAAATAATAATATTACGTTATATCAAAAACTATTTGCCCCGGAATTTTTACCTGGGAGGTGTATGCATCCCGCTTCCGGTTTTAACCGGATATGGAGGAGTCATTTGAGCGGACGCCATGAAAAAAGACTTGAAACGTAAAATTTGAAGGGTTTTTCTTTTTGTTATGTAGCTAGCTACTATCAGAAGTATAGCCACCTGTATAGATGGATGCGCTTCAGACACAGATCTTGGATAGAGGATATAATACAGTTATTTCTCCGAAAACCGGAATCATTACATACCAGTTGACGTTAACGTTAGCTGTTTGTATAACGTTAACAGTTAAAGTTAGCTAACTGACAGGACGAACCGTCGCCTTCTAGTTTGGATTCATCAATATTTCACCTTTGCTCTGTGCTGCAGGCTTCAGTGTTTGGTCCAGTACTCGTGGACATAGCTAGCTAGCTAGGTGAGTAACGTTACAGTTTCCCTGTGCAGGTAGAAGTGTAGCTAGCTAATATATAAAGATCTCCCGTCACAGGATTCAAACGCAACCATATTCTTACAGTAAAACATAACGCTATGTAACGGTAACGTTGGCTAGCTTAAAGTGGGGGGACAGTTAACGCTAGGTTAAGACAGTAAAGGGAAACATAGCTAACGCTAGTGTCAATGGGTTTTGCTGGTAAACTAGGCAGCGTTTATCATAGTGAGGTAATGTGAAGACTCAAAATGTAGCTAGTTAGCTAATTCACACTAGAGCTGCAAATGATGAATATTTCTTTTCATTCATCACTGTTCTGTCCAAGGTTTCTACCTTGCTGCTCTGCTTGCTCTTTGGGCGGAATGGTTGGGTCTCTGTATATTAGTGAATGTTGGCTAGACCTAGCTACTCTGTAAGGAAAGTGTCCCGAGATCACTTCTGTTGTGTTTTGACCATAGAAATAAAATGGATTTGAGCTTTTAATGTGTTGCGTTTTTGAGTCATTGATTTACGGTTTAGTCTTTAAACGATAAGACATGTTTAGCTAACGTATTACATTCTCCCAGACCCTAAGGTGATCTTATAACAATGGTTTAAGACAAAAACAAAACGTAAGAGAACACATGTATGCAGCTTGCTAGCTCAGTGAGGCTGTATATCAGCCATGTCAACCATTACAATGCTAACACACTATTACATTACATGTTATTAGTATTTCATAACACAAAGTACAGTTTAGGCTAATCGGAACGCATTAGTTCTTTAGGTATTTAGTCGTAAACCAAAGTATTGTACAAATTAAAAAAACACCTGATGATGATTTTAGATGAAAAGTCAGAGCATAGCTAAGTTGGTGGGCTTCTGTCTGGGGACAATGACGTTCTGATATCAACTTAAAGAAATTAGCAACAATGATAAGATATGAACTGATTTGTTTATCAGTTTACAGTATTATTTCAGCTCTATACATATATAATAACTGGCAGAGTCTTAAGACTAGTCTGCTATGATGCTTGCATAAAACCTGTAATATGTATTTACTACCAAACATTTTTTAAGTGACTCCATTTTGTTTTAAATTGCAGACCACCCAGTGGTTTGCCTGGACCAGCTCGTATGTCTGAAGACTCAAGCAGCGATGAAGAATGGCAGCTGGATGCACACCCGGTGGCGAAATGTTGGGAGTGTGGCAAAAAGTTCAGCAAAATAACTAGTTTGATGTCTCACTACAAAAGCCACAACATCAGAGCTACCTGCTACATCTGCAAGGTCACATTCCGACGCCTGACGTCACTATCCATGCACCTGGATAATGCACACTCCCCACCCCTTTGCAAAAAGTGCAATCAGTCTTTCAGTAACGGGTGGGAGTTGAACAAGCATGCAGAGACATATTGCATGGGTTTTAATCCATTTCAAGGAACTCCCTCTTTGATTTCAGCTATCATATATCAGAATAATGACAACTTTCCTATTGACGCAACTGCACAGCAAAGCATAAAGTCGGTGCTGCATGACTCAGTGTCTGAGTTGAGGCCTCAACAAAGAATGGCAATGAAGCCTGAGAGAGCGGAGACATCTAAAAACAGTGTAGAGTATACAGTGGGTGAAGATGATAATGATATTGACATTGAAAGTGATTGTGAGGAAGCAGATGATTCAGCAAGCACGGAATCTGATGACGAAGATAAGACACGCTCTCAACCTGCAGACTTGTGTCCAGATGATCCCGATTCAGATGGGGGCTCAAGTTCAACTGGATCTTCCAGTGAACCTTCTCACAGTCCGCACACTGAAACCGCCCCTGCAGCCCTGCCTACTGCCAATAGTTCAATATGTGCTGCGTGTGGTAGAGGGCCGTTTCGGTCAATGAAGCTTCATTTGCTGCACTGTAGTGGTATAAAGGTAAAATATCAGTGTTCAGTGTGCAAGAAGCTCTTTCTAACTGAATTGTCTCTAAAGGAACACTACATGCCTTTGTATTCCTGTAAAATCTGTGGCCAAGTTTTCCCAAACAAGAACTCGTACCATCATGAACAGTGTCCCGTGGGAACCAAATCACCTCTGGTCCTCTTTTGTCCCGAGTCAATGCCGCAAGCGTGCAGCATATGCAAATCCTTTTTCACCACTGCCAAAAATTTATTAATCCATGTCACCAAAGTTCACACGTCAGTGGTCAGCACCAAGGTGTGCATTATTACCAATCCATCAGTGTTGACTGATAAAAAGGTTTCACCAGGTTACAGTGGCACCGCAGCCCATTCAGCCAACAGTAGTCCCAATGTAGTCAACCAGGTCATAAATGCAAAACTCTGTGTTAGTCAGGCCCATGCAGGGTCTCCGTCTATCCCTTCCTTTCTCTCAACCTCCTCCCATGAAGGCAGACCTCCGGCGACTTTATACAAGGAGTCCACTGCTACACCTGTCAGATTGGGGAAAGACGGTGCCTTCGGTCCAACCACTCAGCCTGTAAGCCGTCTTTCTGCACCTTTAAACGTCCCTCCTGGTGCCGCTGACAAAACTTCGGCCACTGTGGCCTGTGACCCCGTCACCCCATCAATGCCCACTATTATGGCTATGTTTGAGAACGACAGCCAGGACATCGCTTTGATGAAACGTATGAACACAAGATGGCGCTCCAAGCCCCTTTACCCCTGCAGGCAGTGTGGTGCCATCTTGCGGCAGCCCTCCCTCATCATCCGTCACCGCTACCTCCACCGAGGCTACCGCTCACACCAATGCCAGTGCGGCCGAGCATTTAAGCACCGGCTGCACCTGTTGCGTCATTGCGTTCAGCACGCAGAGACCATAAGCTACATCTGTGTCAGCTGTGGGGAGACTTTCATAGGAGCAACACTCTTAGCTGAGCACATGAAGGGCAAGTCACGGAAGAAATCACATTCTGCATGTACATGGAAACGTAAAGTTAAGAGAAAGTGCAGAATGCCCTTTACATGTGCCTGTGGACAACTCTTTTTTAGGCCTTCAGCTTACATATGGCACCAACTTAAAAACAGGACAAAAACGAAACAGTTGAAGATGCCCTTGGAATGACAAAGCGGACACAAGCGCTGGTTTCTCCATGGCTTTTAGGTACTCCAGCTTTGTGCACCACACTTTAAAACAAAGTGTTAGAATAAAAGGGATCTTTGACATCTGATTGTCACTGTTTTGTTTATTTTTGTACACATTCATTCTTAATGGGTTTAATTATAAGCACGTCCTGGATAGTTGTTAACATGTTTTCACCATGTGCAAATGATACATTTTAAGCAATGTTAGAACAGAATCATAAGTTCTTATGGAAACACACCAACGTACAAATTAATCCACAAGTAACTTGTCTCAGTATTGGATTGAGTTCAAACACATCAAAGCTCCAGTTTATCTTCCAGAGCAAGCGTAAATCCAGTTTTGCCAAAATGTTCTCACAAAGTGCATTCTTATCAGTGATGTGTGTGTGGAAGTTTCTGACTGCTCTTGTTTTTACTACAGCTGATACATGTTATGCTCATAAACATTGGAGATGTCTTGGTATACAGATTTTAAAAATGAAATTGCTTCTTTTATATTGTTATATAATCTTCATGCTTGTTAAGGGTCCTCAATATTATGTAGTTTACATAATTTATGTCCACTAGATGGAGCTGTGGGTTGCTAAAAGACAACCCACGTTCAAGTTTTGTTGTTCTCAGAGCAGGTGCAAACTGTTAGCTTTTCCTACATCAGATGATTACAACCTTAAATGTTCACATAAATCTTTGAGTTTCAGATGACATCCCTTAAACAAGCACAGTTGGAAATAAAAGTTTCTTCCACAATGCTTAAAGTGACATTTAGTTTTTTTTCTCTGTTATAAGCATCAAAGCACATTTCATTCACAATTCACTTGGTGGGTTAGGGGTAAGCAGAACAATGATGACGTGTTAAAGAGTGTATTATATTCAAAATTCCTGTTTCCAAACAATAATCAACCATTTAACCATTAAACTGTCAGCTAATGAAAAAGAGTATTTGCAAGACCTTTTTATACAACTGATTAGGCTAACTGTAAAATATTGCATGGAATTTTAAATAAAATTAACATGTAAAAATAAGTATCTTATTCCACAGGAATAAGCAATGATGGAGTCCATCAATGTAACTTTACAAATAGTTAAAAGAGCAAGATCTGGAGCCTGTGCACCATCACAAATATATTAAATATATGCTGAAAAGAACAGATTTTTCAAAATGCGCTGTGTGATTCTTGCCACAGTTATTGGAAGTCTTGTTTTATCTGTATACTTTTACAGTTATGAGTCACTGTGCAGTGCACTCAACACAGGGCCAGAAGATGAGATCTTTAGTAGGTATGCCAGTCCTTCAAGTGGTTCAGCATGTTAAGAGTCTGGAGCAGCTCCGGGTGGAGAGGATTTACCGTCTCACTTTGAGTACTGTAGATGAAACAATGACAAACACTATCTGTTTCCGTAACAAGTGTATGAAGCCATGTCACCTGCAACAACAAAAATCAGCCCATAAATGTGTTATTTTCCTTAGTAGGTACGATTCAGCTTAGATACCACATCCTGCATTGTTTTGAGAGCAGATCTGTGCAATGTCGCTGGCAGCTAAGTAATGTTTACCTAATCTCTGGGTTTCGGTGACGGAGAACCTGAGACAGCAGCTCAGAGGTTTGTTGGAAGCAGCGACTCAGTTCGTCCAGCTTCTGCTCCATGGAAAGGATTCGCTGCTCCAGCTCCCGGTAGGAGTTGTTCCAATTGGCACTGAGGTCGCACATGATCATCTGCATCTGTTAAAATCAGACACAGGTTTCAGACATTGTTTTTGCATTTACAAGGGGAAAACACTGGGAGTAAAAACTACAGTCATGAATCTAATATTACTACAATTTATGCAGAAACATTTTAAATGTACAGTAAGTTGAAGCTTTGGAGAGTTGATGTCACTGAGTGACTCACTGGGACAGACTCAAAATCATCCCAGTGTTGGCAACAGAAACTGTGTTACTACATTTGGCAACCCTTTAAGCAACTTGGTTATAAAAAGAAGCCAACAGCAACCAATCTTGTTACTTTTTTAGAACACTATGCTCGTGGCTCAGGCTCAGCTGCTCTCAGTCAGTAAGAGAGAGGAGCATGTTCAGTTTACTACAAACTGCAACTAGCTGATTGCAAAATGGCCATGACATGGTTTAATATTGACATGTTACCAAGGGGCTACACTTGGAGTCTCAAAAATAGGAGTTTTTTCTATGTAAATCAATCAGGAAAATGCATTTTTAAAGTGCACAAATGACACAATAATGCATCCCACCTGGTAACGTCTTTATTTCTTGGGTTTCTTCCACATGGAAATTTTTCTGGGTCTGTTCATTCCTGACACAAATGACTCCTGAGACATTTTATGGCGATTTTTGAACAAGCATTTAATGTGTCTGAATACCTAGTAATAAACAGCAGATTGTAAAATACTGCATAATAGTCTATGTAAGTGGTGAGTGTTTTAGCGGGATCTTTGTCATCTTAATTTGCATTAGCCTTTCCAATGCAACATTCCAGTGACAGCTGTTGCTTACCTTAGGGAGGTCCACCATCTCACTGACGTAATCTCTCAGTTTTTTTTGTTTGAGGCGTAAATGCCGAAATCTGCGCAGAAAGAAAAGGTTTGATAGCGCTCAGTCATGTGGAACCATTTCAAACATACTGTGTAATGTAATGTAATGTGTAGAATTCAGGTTATATCTATGGTTTAAATTCTCCAATGAGTTCTGAAGTGCATATCCACGGATGAAGCATCCTATGTTTGGAATAATAGAGCAGTCCTCCTGGCACCACACATAACCCCTGATTTGTTGAGGAAAATGCTGACAACTGAGTATTCCACTACTCAACCTGCAGGAGTCGTGCTGTTTGTTAAATAGCTATAAAACATCGCTAGAAGGGTTTTGACATGTTGGGGCTACATTTAGTATCTGGCGTATCTGGGGTGGATGAAACCACCGAAAAAAGATAGATGGAAAGCTATATTGCAATCAAACAGCCAGTCTCTGAAGACATTAGAGTGGTGGTCCCATTAAAGTATGATGTTATTAATCCCAAAGTGTGGCGATGCCTCCCACTCACACTTTCCACAGTGCATTTATTTATAGTGGGTCTGCCCAGTTCAAAGCAGGAAGCAAAACCCTTCCACCCAGGCTGACACACACTCACTTATAATCCTCTTGTCAGAGCATACAATCACACTTCTGGACTTCCTGCCTTGTGCAATACACTTGTTCTTAGAAGCTCGGGCTTAATAACGACAGGACACCACTTAAATGGAAAAATATGTTCCAACTGAATGAAGATGGCTCCACATTACAATGGTGTGTATTACTGTCAAATGATACTGTAAATAGTCAAAACAAATAGCCATTTTCCAGCATGTCTAAGAACTTTGCCTTGAATTCTGTGTAATAAAAGTGTCAACCCTTGTTCCCACATGTCCTACTCACATAAGAGGGCCACACGTCTTATTAGTAATCTAAATTAGTCATTAAAAACTGTGACTATGATTAAGCATGTTGACACAAAGTGAATGACACATAAAATACACATGTAAGTCAGACAACCCACCACACATGTACATCCCTCGCCAAGATACACACACTACAGACATCCTGCCTGCACCTACAGTGGTGCCCATAAGTTTAGGAACCCATACTAAAAAAAAGAGGAATAAAAAAATCATCTTTTGGAAATTGATCATGATGCCTTAATTAAAAAAAATCCAATCTTTAAGGACACCAATTTTCTTTGTGAATGAATAATGTATTGTGAATACATAATATGTTCCTTAAAATACAGGTGACATGAGTATACACACCCCTATGTTAAATTCCCATAGAGGCGGGCAGATTTTTATTTTTAAAAGCCAGTTATTTCATGGATCCAG
>NC_045738.1:6308258-6308594 GCF_008692095.1 Etheostoma spectabile | reverse complement strand
ATCCTGATAAAGTTCCCTTGGCCTTTGGAATTAAAATAGCCCCAGATCATCACATACCCTTCACCTTACATAGAGATTGGCATGGGAAACTTTCCATAAAATCATCTCTCAATGCAAATCTCTAATCCTAATCCTCGAACTCTAATCCTCATTGATCCTACTCCCCTCATATACTAATAGACTCTCCTTTCCCTCCTCACACCTGCCTCCATCTTATTATCTGCACTATTATAATGTTCACCTGCACTGCTGACTGTTACTATAGTAAACAACTTTTTATATCTGCATGTTTTTTGCACTACTTACCTTTTTGCACTACTTACATTTCAATTTGCA
>NC_045738.1:6308056-6308248 GCF_008692095.1 Etheostoma spectabile | reverse complement strand
TTTATTTACAGTACCAATTGTTTACATATACATCTGCAATACCGTACCTTAACTGTAATATGCAATTACTTACCACTGCACTTTAATTCAGATAGCTTCTGACCAAAACTTTATTTATAGCCGCCTGTATATATATTCTTAGTACATATTCACCTGTAAACTCTGTAAACCATTAGTATATTATGTTCATTG
>NC_045738.1:6307816-6308046 GCF_008692095.1 Etheostoma spectabile | reverse complement strand
TGTAAAATTTCTACTTATAGTAATATCCACCTGTATATTATATTCAGTACATATCCGGCTGTAAACCTTGCTCACAATACTTGTTGTCTATATTTTATATTCATAGGACAAACCCATCTGTCAAAATCTGTTTAAAATAGTATTCATTTCTATATTTGTTCAGTACATGTCCATGTTCTGCACTTATGAACCATTGTATATCCTGCACTTACTGCTATTGCACTTCTGGT
>NC_045738.1:6306825-6307806 GCF_008692095.1 Etheostoma spectabile | reverse complement strand
CAAACTGCATTTTGTTGCCTTGTACCTGTACCTGTGTAATGACAATGAAGTTGAATCAAATCTAATCTAATCTAAATCAAAACAGCTATTAGGCTAACTGAAACAAAATCATGTCAATATATAGGTATGGTGAATGGTATGTGATGATGTGGGGCTATTTTAATTCCAAAGGCCAAGGGACCTATATCAGGATGCATAGTATCCTGGATATATGAAATAACTGGCCTTTAACAATAAGCACCACTGTATCAATTAGCGATACAGTAACTCACACTCTGATGGCTTCCAGTAGGCATCTCTGGTGTCTTCGGTGTTCACCGCGGTTGCCCTTTGTGAGCTTTGTGCGGTGCAGAAGCCAGCACTCTCTGAGCACATTAGCAGCAGCGTGGCGGATCTGTTGAAGAGAGAGAAGCATCCAAATTGACTGATAAAAACCATTGAGGTTGCAGGACCACAAACGTGGTAATAAGACCATCAAGATAAAGTCAGTCACTTGACTTGCAAGCTTGACTGACAAAAACACAGCGCTTATCATGTTCCTTAGACATAATCTGCTTCGTATCAATCATAAGTAAAAGTATAAGTCAACCAAGGCAGATGATTGAATCTAGATAGTCTTTTCCGTTTAACTATTTTTGCTCTATGGTAGGCCTACTGATGACAGATACAACAGAAGAACTAGGAAGGAGATGCTTATGTACAATAATTTGAAGAAGAGGCCACACCGACTAGGAGTGAGGTTTAGACATTGTCTGGTATCACCTTTTTGCCCCTTTCTCTTTGATTCTATTCATGTCTGTTTGTCTTCCTGCACAAATCAAGTGCCCAGTGATGATGTCACTCTGGCCCTGTTGTGAGGGTTATTAATAGAGGCTGTCACTGTCTGCATCCAGATGTCTTCCCTTGTTCCCATCAGTGTAAATCTGGACTGCGCCAGATAGCTTAGAAGGATGCACGCACAAGCATAAACACACACACACA
>NC_045738.1:6306436-6306815 GCF_008692095.1 Etheostoma spectabile | reverse complement strand
CACACAAACACACACACACACACACACACACACACACACAGGCCAGAACAACCAACATAAAGATGAACCAAATGACAGGATGCAGCCACCAGAGAAAGGAAATGGTTGTATCCTCCAAAGCAGTGCACCTACCGCAGTCAGACGCTGCTTTGCAGTTTAGTGAAAATCTGTAGCACTGCAGGCAAAGCAAATGCTGAAACAAAGATTCTAGGAACTCTATTAACCTTGTGTGGTGTTCATATTTTATCACATTTCACATTTATGATCATGTGATCATTTTCGTTTTTGTAAAAAAAGGAAGGAAAATCAAGTATAAAAAAGGTTTAAAAAAAAAATAGAAACAGGATTTTTTTTATCATTATTGGTGCTTATTTCTTAG
>NC_045738.1:6304184-6306426 GCF_008692095.1 Etheostoma spectabile | reverse complement strand
GAACAGGTGGAAGTGCTTGAAATGTAACATTTTTGTAACTTTACGTGAGAATAGCAGATGCAGAAATACAACATAGTTTCATAGCACCTACATTTAAATGAACTCGGGTCCACTAGACCCGAACACCTCATATGTGGTAGTTATGCGTGGAAGGGTGTGCCCTGTGCAGTCATTGAAAATAAGTAATTTTTATGTTCTTCATATAAATGAGCCAAGGCCAATGAGTTTGAGTTAAAAGAAATAATAAATAACATAATTATTCTTTTAGCAAAGTTTGAAAATAGGTCCCACAGACCGGAACACCATACAGGGGTTAATAATAACACAGTCACGTATAGTCCTAAAATACTTTTCTGGCTTTGTGACAATCATTCTTTGTAAGCATTTACATATGTCTTTAGCCTATCAGACACTTCCTTCTGTCCATCACAAACCAAACATTTGAATATTGTTCAAGCCTACAAAGAAAGTCCTTTGCAAGCCACTTCCAAACACGCACTCACAAAGTGAGCTCAACCAGTTTCCTGCCCATTGCTGCACCGTCCTGAGCTGACACAAGTTTCTTTCCAGACAGGGATCCGATGATTTCCTCTGTTTGACGCCTTGAAAATGCTCTAAAGGGATTGGCACCTCCCTCTTCTTTTCCAACTCTATCCTGTCCTCTGGTGTCTCTTATTTCAGAAAGAAAACCATTCTAATAAGACTCGAAAACCAAAACATGCATGCAACATGGAAAGTAGTGACGCTGCCATCCTGGCTGCTCCATCCGCTTTGTCATTCTTCTTATGTGTCTTGCTACACTGCAGTTACCTTGGATGGAAGAGAGGGCAGTGCACTGTTTACTAATTGCTTACATAGGGAAGTTTATTTAATTATTGAATAAATATTATCACAAAAAAGAGCCACTATTTCCAGGTTCTGCTAAAATATAAAAATCTCACTTTTGTCATATGTTATATTGAACATTTAAATTTAGATCTGTCAAAGTTACAAGGTACAGGAGAGCCAGGGATGTCATTAGGGCTTATTTTGTGACATGACTCTACACCTAAGATGATTTTCTAAGTAAAAAGTGAATTATCTGGGTTCCTGAGTAGCTCACCTGATAGAGTGTGCATTCCTATATAGAGGTTTTCTCCTCAATGCAGGTTCAACTCCGCCCTGCGGCCCTCTGCTGCATCTCGTTCTCCCATCTCCCTTTCTATACATTACATTACATCCCTTTCACAACTTCAGCTGTCCTGTACAAATAAAGGCCTGAAAATGCCCCAAAAATTATCTAACCTATATTGAGCTGCTAATAATTGTAATTGACCTTATGTAAAGATTCTGTTTTCTTTAAGTCCTCCGCAGAAAAGGGTTGAATGCTGCTGTGGTTTTTGTCAACCAAAGTTTTTTTTACATGACTTGGCCCATTCAATACAAATGACATATTTTACATAACTGACAAGCATTTTCCAAAGCAAAGCAAAGTCTTTTACTTTTTTATTGAGTTATGTTATTGTTGTCTGGCACTGCAGAACAGACTTTTCAAATCATTCTGCACTACCACAGCTGCATTACCACGCAATGTTCCACAATAAACACAGACACATTGTGATAAGTTAAACAAGTTTCAAATTTCTGCAAGCTGACTTTCATACAGAAATTAAAGGAGAAGGTACAGTCAAAAATCCAAAATATCCAGATAGCGCAGTGGTCTATGCGGATGCCCATATACAGAGGCTGGTTCCTCGACGCGGCGGGTCGAATCCGGCCTGTGGCCCCTTTGCCGCATGTCGCTCCCCCCTCTCTCTCTCTCCCTTTCACATACTTACATCTGTCCTGTCTAAATAAAGGGGAAAAAACCCCCCAAAAAAAAAAAAAAAGTAATTAATAGCAGTAATGTAAGGAATGAATAATTTGTAGTAAATGGGCCAAAACCTGCAATAAATACTGGTATCTTCTTTGAACTAACACTTGTCAGATGAAGCCTGTTACAGTGATGCAACGGATTAGAAATCCCAAGTAAAAATGACTGTCCACTGACATCAAAAGGTCATATTTCTTATAGGTCATATAACTTCACTTATTTTGCTCTTACCCGTTTAGAGATCTGGATGTCCAGCATGAAGAAGTGTACATGTTTCTCTCCTTTGTTCAACGCCAGCATCTTGGTAACAACTGCCACCAGCATAGCAGTGCAGGCTACACCCTAAAACCCAACACACACACACACACACACACACACACACACACACAC
>NC_045738.1:6286098-6304174 GCF_008692095.1 Etheostoma spectabile | reverse complement strand
ACACACACACACACACACACACACACATACACACACACACACAGGGGTTGGCATGGTTACTAATATATCTACCATCTGCCTGTCTTCTCAACAGTTTCTAATAGTCGTGTAAGCGTTTGAGACCGATCCTGGATGGTGACATCAACAAGGCAGAACTCAAGAGAAACATTTGCACTCTGAATTTGTCTAAACCCTCAACAGTGGGTCTTGTGTGTTTTGCTCCACCATTCCCCTCAAGGGAAAACAATTCTTCATAAATCTGAATGTTGATCTTCATACCTCATATGGTTTTGTCCAATAAATCAAAGTTATATTTACACAGAGAGTTTAACGGTTAAACACAGGCCTCTGTGGCACTGCTATAGTGCTGTTTTCCTTTGAGAATAGTTGTGTGCTATTGCTGGACCGGGAACCACAGAATGATGGTGAGGATTCAGATAGGGCAGCACAGCGAATTACATCTACATATTCACATAGACATCACAGGAAACACAGGCAAATCACTGATTTCATGTCCACCACAGATAATGATAAAAGTCTTTACCTGCTGTCCTCTTTTCAGCTTGCATTAGAAAGAGAGAGAGAAAAGCAGAGCGCAAGATCAAGCATGAGCATGAGAAAGCACAGTTTTAAATGATATATTTATCCTTCACTCCAACTGCCACAAAATATCTATAATTACACTGTCTGTGAAACCTGGGAGGTAAAAAACTCTTTCCTTGAAACCATCCACACACAGCGGTGGGATACAAACAGTTGTCAACCCCTGAACACAGCTGCAAATTAAGCTATGGCTGGAGTCGAGCAGAAGTGATGACCTTAGAGGCGTTCAGCCATATTACAGGTGTGAGAGCCCCAGTGCCTGGCTCCCAAAACTGCCCTGATGGGAGTAGGAAATTTATTTTTTTCCAAATCACAAGCACAGGTTGGCACCCCCTCCTGTTGTGATGGTGCCAAAGGCAATAAACCACCTAAAAATGGATATGGTGGAAAGTTTTACCTTAAAAGGATGGAAGCTTATAAAAAACAAGGGAGAAAGAGAAAGAGGGGAAAGATTGTTTTCCACTCTGTCACAGAGGTGTCTGAACCAGACTCGTGCCCCACATGCAGAATCACGGTGGTGACTCGTATCTGCTTGTACCAGAATTTAACACAGCAGAGGTGAGGCAGTGAGCCATAGTCTATGCATGTTTAAACACACAGCCACTCCTCACTCTCAGTGACTAATTGTTGATCTTACTTTACTGTAACTCTTTGTTTTATCTCAAGTATAATTTCCCCATCCCTTTAATCCTCCATCTCTTTATCTGACCCTCCATTCCACCATTTTTCAGTTTTAACCTTGCCTCTCCTTTGCATGACCCTAAAACCACAATATTATGCTGTTACTTTCAAAAATGCCCTTTGAAAGGTTTGTATTGCTTTGCACAGTGGCCACTGCATGGTGACAGTCTCCCTCTTTCAGTCCTGTCATGTCAGTGGCTTGTACCACAAAGGTCTTGCAGAAGCACCAGCCATTTACAGCTGGGATCTAAATCACACACACACAAGGGTTTGAAAGCATTCAGGTGTGTCCAGGATGTGCAGCCGGGCAAAAAGGGGCAGCTTGACTCTGGATATGTGAAGAAGGTTTGGGAGATTTTGATGACTTACACAGAAGCATTTAGGTTTAAGCAGTAAAGTTAACCACAATGCAGTGTTACATTGTACCTTCCTAACTCTCTGGATTTTTGCCTTTCCAAGGAGTATTTAACTCATGCTGGAGGTGTTAACTTTAGCTGACCACCTTACCAAATATAGTCTTTCTCTATTTCAATCGTGAACCCTAAGCACAGATTGAAAACAATGTCAGCCTGACCAAACTGCAGTAGAGCCTTTCCGTAGGTGTGTGTGTGTTTGTTCCACTGTGTCTTCCCTGGGTGTGTGGGGCGTTATCTAGTACTGGGGATCTCGGGATTCAGAGACACAGGCCCAAGTCTTTTGTTATCATACAGCTGCTCAGTCTCCCCTACTCTGAATACCCAGAGTTGACCTAAACAGCCTACAACCTACAAGTGTTTCCGAATTGAACCTGTTTGGCTTTAACCTGTGACTTAAATGAAAGATAGGATACTAGTCTCCATTTAGCAGCATAAATATGTAAGCTGGACATTCTAGCACAATGATCGAACGCAAAATCCACAAGAGAGAAGTGAACGGATCTATACTGGGAAAAACTAAATAGGTAAATAGAGGAAAGAGTTGCCGCAATGAAACAGAACACTGAAGGGAATGAAAAAAAACAGAGAAGATGATACGGAACAGAAGAGAGCAGAACAATACGGAACAGATCAGAAGGAAGATATACATAATACATAATATAATAACATAATATGTTGGGGACAAATGGAACAGAACAGTATGGAAATAATTGAGCAGATTAGAACTAAATAGAACTGAAAAGGGAGACTTAAATGGAATCAAATAGATCAGAAGGCAAGGTAAAGGATCAGAATAGAGCCAAAACTGAATAAAAGTGAAAATAAGGTAGAAATGTTTGTATACAGAAACAACACAACAAAATATAAAATAAAATTAAATGAAAATGAGAAGAACAGCACAGAACATCATGTTGTTGTGCCTTATCAGCTGGTAGTCCATGCAGAGAAATAAGAGGTGGTTTGGTTAGAAACACATAGAAAAATGAAACACATATAAGATTGTTTTTGTGTTTATCTTACTGAGCATTAAATTTTGTTTGTGTTGAAACCACTACTGCTGTTCATTCTCTGATAAGAGAGCCAAAGACGCTAAAGCAAGCACATGAAATTATGGTAATGTTTTTAAAGCCACTGTATTTCATAATGAATCTCAAATGAGCACGCAATCTTTATTTTCTCTACGCTTTCTCAACAAGCAACCCAACCTAGTTACCATGACTCCAGTGAAGAGACACACAGCCTTGCCACAGCTGGTGTTGGGGGCCACATCACCATAGCCCACTGTAAGGAAGGTGATGGCTATGAGCCACATAGCTGTGTCCATGTGACCTGTCGTTGCTTGGGTCTGTCTGCAGGAGGGAGAAAGCAGGAGTGAGATTGTGTCGTAACAAAACGTGTTTTAAATGTACTCAGACTGTATTAATGGGCCAGGCCACATTCCTGACATAAACATAACTAATTAACTTTTACATAAGACATCTAATTTTAGTTTCCTTGGAATGACTATGTAATTCAGTATTGTGTGGAAAATAGAGACAAAGTTGTGGGAAAGTAAGTTAAGTTTGGAGAGTTGACAAGCAATTATTGATTTCCAGATGTATCACTGTGAAAAGACTGCTCCATTTAACCCAAATTAAATCCATCCATTACTAATTCTTTAATCTTATATGGAAAATTGGTATTCTCTTATATAATAATAATAATACATTTTATTTAAAGGCGCCTTTCTTGGCACTCAAGGACGCTGCACAGGGAATTCATAAATTAAGAACAGCAAAACAAATACTATACAGCAAAACAAATACTATACAACAGCAAAACAAATACTATATATATATATATATATATATACTATATATATAGTTATGGATGACACAGATACAATCTTATGTCACAGTTTATGTAATCTTATATTGCAATATTACTAAAGTTGAATCAAATGTCTTGATGTAGTACATTATCTGGAAACCTTCCATAAAGTTTATGGTTTTACAGCAGTGTATATGTTTATTGCAGGACAACATTTCCCAGTGGCCTAATATAACCAAACATATCATAGTGATGACTACCACAAACAATATGACAAAAACCGACAGTAGACATTAATATCCTTTGTATTGGTTTACATTGTGATATTGTCCTGCCCTATCCATAGGTCAAATTCTTGCTTATAGAAAAATTTCAGATTTCTGCATGTTAAACTGGCCTACTGTACACTTGCTTAAAGACTAGCAATGAATTGAAATAACGCAATTGGAAGTGTATTGATTTAGAACAACCAATTATTTTATAATCGGTACAAATTACATCATCCCTTACAGGGACCTTTTTATGATTACAGTTACATATAACTTTATGTCTTAGATACTGCGATGAACAAAACATATGCACAATGAGTCATCCAAGTTTGATAAAGGTGTGGTCTGTTAATCAAACTGTGTTACCAGTGTGGATGTGACTTAGGAAGTAATGGGTACCAGTGTGAACTTGTAAATCATTATTTAGCACAAGCCCAATGTACACTCGTCAGAAACCACACAGAGAAGTCATACAGTGTGAGTGTTCATCCATTTCCTGGATGTGTAACAAGTCAGTTTTAAATGATTTGGTGGTCTTATCAGTGATCAATCATAAGCACTTTTTATTACTTTTGACTAATCAAAACAAACACAAGACTGTGACATGTGAAACTGAAGGCTAAACCTCCCATTAGGGTTCAAATGAACGAATGACCTCACGCTGTTCAAACAGCCAGAGGATAAAGTTGACATTTATTTGGCTTACGTTAAAGAGAAATTTGTCAGAATAATAACATAGAATTTGATGATTATCTAAGCAGTTATTGGAAAATCCATTCTGAAAAGGAAAGTCAAATTGACCATCAAGGTTTGAGGAGGAATGTTAAACTACCAAACAATTAGTTTTTCTTTAATGTGTATGCGTGTGACGGGGACTGGAAGTTTGGGGGAAGATAGTAACAGACAGAGCTCTGTGTGTGTGTGTGTGTGTGTGTGTGTGTTTGTGTGTGTGTGTGTGTGTGTGTGCGTAACAGCAAAGAAAACCATAAAATGTTTCACGGTTTACTTTGTGAATCATTACTGTATGATATACCACAAAATACCATTCAGAAACATTTTTGTCTCTTCTTTCAGACATCAAAAGCTCACTATTTGGCACAAGAGTCTCTCATTGAAAGATAACTTTGAAAAATTAGATTACTCACCTAATTTGATTTTTCTTTTATTCATTGGAAAAATGTGCCCTGGGCAGTCACATATTTGCTCGATCCACAATATAACAGTGTAGTTAAAATTCACTTTTGTAAAGAACATGGAGAAAGTTAGTGTTAAAACTAATGGCCATAGTTATTAATGTGGAATGCAAACAACTGGCCTTCGCTTGCTGTTACTTTTTCTGCATGTTGAGTCCAGTCAGTATTTGTTGAGCAGCAACAGCTCTCTCATAAAACTAGAAACAATCAAGCAAAGAATATACTCTGATATGTCAAAGGAACATTACTGCTAATTTATTGATGCTGAATGTTGGAAAAATTGTGTTAAAGAAAGGAATAGTTGGACATTTTGGATATACATGTATTTGCTTTCTTGCCAAGACTAAGTTGAGAAGATTTATAGCGCTCTCATGTTTATACGCTAACTGTGAAGCTACAGCCAGCAGACGCTTGGCTTAGTTTAGCACAAATCCCAGAATTAGGGGGAAACAGCTAACCTGACTCTGTCCAAGGGTTCGAAAATAAATAATATCTGCCTAGCATCACTAAAGACTCCAGGAAGTTATTGCTCCTGCATTAAATAGCCCGGCACACAACCACCTGTACAACCACATGTGGTCATTTTTGCCAACCCTTGACTTCAGACAGAGCCATGCTAGCTGTTTATGCCTGCTTTCAGTCTTTATGCTGAGCTAAGCTAAACATCTGCTGGCCGTAGCGTCATAGCTAGTGTACAGAAATGAGAGTGGTGTCAATCTTCAATATGTTTTTCTTTTACTTAACTGCTGCAAATTAAATCAGTTCATAAATTACAGTAAATTTAAGGGTAGACTGTTCCTTAAGACTTTCACAGTTAAAACAATTCCTATTTTCAATGGATGTCCCTCATAATATGAACAGACAATCTTCAAAGTTGGTGAAAATGCTTATGTGTCGCTTATTTGTAAAGATATTATGTACTTTACTTATTATAATGTTTAGTATGCAGAGAGAACATACATCATATTAGATTTTTTTTCTAGTAGATTTACTAGTTACTTGACACATACTTGACAGTTCTCTTCCCCTCTCTTACCTCTCACACAGTGTAAGCATCCAGGACGCAGTGAGCCAGAAGAAGAGGATGAAGACCAGCAGCGTGCGCGCCGGGTATTTGTTCATTAGTATCTTGAGAACAAAGCGGAAGGTGAAGTTGATGTTGTTGAGCGAGCCAATGCTCCTGTAGGAGGCACTCAGCAGCACTTTGCTATGCAGCAGGATGGCTCTGTGCACCAAGTACAAGCGGAGGAACATCAGCACTGATAACAGCAGCTCCATATCCATCAGGGCCTCACGGTGGTGGTTTGAAACACAGAGCGGAGCTGAGGAAGAGGAGTTGGCATGGAAGCCCACCTCCCAGTATGTGCCAACAGGATGGATGACACAGACCAACAGCTCCAGAGTGATCACGAGAACCCTGTGGCTGGTCATGGCAATACGCCAGTCCACCTGGTTGTGGTCAATGATAAACAGCTGAAAGATGGGGGAGGACAGGAAAGCCAGAGAGAGAAGAAAATGATATACTTCTGATGGAAACCAATGAAAATGCAGTCACACATTGATGTTAATGTGTGAAAGTCCTATTCTCTCTTGAAACTTAGATAGAAAACATTGACCTCTTATTTTCTTACAATACTAGTTGACAATATTGTTATTACGGTGGTGCCCAGTGCTGCCTGTTTTGTTGCACCTGTTGATGTCTATATGATACGACTGTTTCATTAGGCTAAACCTTGGAGTAAACAGATTTCATGATTCTGTCTGAACAACAGTGCAGTAAAAACATTTTATTTTTTTCAAAACCTCTAATCAAATGTTTTTGCTAAGTCACACAGAAACTTATCTTATTGATTGGCATGTTGGATATGCATATTTGTGTGTATGTGCGTTTTGCATCTGAGGCTAAATACAAATACACAATCCTCTACAGTACATCATGTCTTGAAAGGTCGTTGATAAGAAACATGTTCTTAAGCCTCCAATGATATGAAATGCAGATATCCAACAGAAATCCTGTCCACTAGTTTGTATGAGTGGTTCATATGTAAGAAAATGAGGATGTGTTGTCAAGATATAGCTTCACTGTCACTGTGCCTCAGTTTGTTCAAACAAAGCAGGTCTACTTTTTCCTCTCCTTACTCCACTAATCTGAAGCATCTTGATGTTCTTTCCTTGACTTATTTTGTCACGTTTGACACCCAACATTAGCCTCAGGCATCACTGAACACTGCTTGTGTTAGTCTCCACCCTTAGCCTGCACCTCCTTATCTCCTCTCTGCACTTGCATGGATCCCACTTGTATCAGACACACATGACTTGCAACCAAACTGAAAACATTAGGTGAGAGTGAACCCAGCAGCCTGAACAGAACCTTTCTGCTCTTGCTGTGAGTGTGCATGAGAGAAAATGAAAGAATGTTTACTCTGGTTAATTTCAACCACATATCTTTATGTATATTGAATTCACATACAATGGCAGCGAGCCATGTGGATTGGAAAAATAGTGCAACTGCAACATTGTGCGTGTCTGTGTGGGCTGAAGTTTTCGTCCAGGTTTTTTTTACACACACAGCAAATATAACACAGACAACATAGTGTTGAGGCTACCATCAGTGAACCAAGAGCTCCTTATAAAACAATTGCCCTCAGGTATCTCAAATAAAGTATCATTCTTACCATGATAATTTGGAACATTTACTAGTAAAAAAAAAAGTAATGCACACAATATGGCAAGTGGAGCCCTGAAGCTCAACAAGGCACACGCACGTGCTCTTGATCGGGCACACACCACATCCCAATAAGGGCGTCCAAACTGTTAAAAACAAATAGGCAAAAGGCAAACTCACCCTAATGTCCTTATAATGGAATGCTATGATGAGGATCAGGAGACACCCAGTGGACAGGCTGATGGAACAGTTGATGAATAAGGCAATGTTTGAACCCTGGGAAGGAAATGGAGACAATTTAGATAAGGCATAAATATTAGATTTCTTTTCAATTATGTTCACCATTATCAAGATTTATGGAATAGCTTGTGAACTGAACCACACCATTTATTTTGCCCATGGTAATGACAGGGGTGGAAAGAAGACCAAAGTATCCAAATCAAGTACAAATGCTAATTATATCATATATGGAGAGGTTCAGATAACATTTAAAGACAATTATTGAAATAAAAGTTCAAAACAGACAGTGACATTGTTCACTTCAGGCCAGTGCGGCCTTCTGACAGATTTTTTGCAGTACAAAAGCTTCCTGGGGGAGTATCCTATACAAGTACATGATGTAATTACCTAATCATACAGTTTTCTGTAGTTCTGTTTATATGCAGAAGCAAAAATAACATTTGAAAACAGTAGAAAACTCAGTTCCTCTGACATTTATTTTATTTTAAGTCCACCGCTCTAAGGGCACATACCCAGTACTAAGAACCCAGTGGTTAAAAGAAAAATGGCCATGATGAGAAAATCAGTGTTTTGTTTCTCTTTCTCAAAATTTGTAACAGCTATCTTTCCAGAGACACTGTGGACAGGCCAACAAATTGGAGATGCAAGACGGACTTGATCCCTCACTAGCTTCCCATCCAACAACAATTGTACTGTGCTAAGCATTATATGCAGGTCACTTTAGTAGTGAACAGTGCTTTTTTATCTGCACATTGCTGGTGCCCAGTCAGTTTGCAACATCAACTGACTTAAGTGTGTACCTTTATTTCGGAATGACTTGGTTCAGGTTCAAATATCCAAACTCCATTATATAACTCTATTCTGAAACATTTAATCAATTAATAATAATGTTCAGCTTTCCCAATGTAAGGATTTGCCCCTTTTACACTTTTTTTTAATATATATTTATATATCTGGGTTTTGTTCTGCTGGTCATGCTTTTTGTGTTCAATCAATTCATTAAAACAATAATTGACAGAGTAATCAATAATGACAATAATATTTAGTTGCAGACCTACTGTATATCTAGGATTCATTACATGCATGTTAAGATTCATCTATGAAAGATGTACTCTTCAGTAAGAAAATGTACTTCATCTGAACTTTGATTGTGCTTTTCACAATGGTTAGGCTCTGTTCCTTTTCCTTTCCATAAAATATGATTCCTAACTAATTTAAAAGGAATATTCTGCTAATTGTGTTATAACAATATAACTGCTGGTTGCTCTGTAATTTGTGTCTTTCCAAATGGAGCTTCATTGGAAATTTACTTAGGCCTAATGGAAGTGGAATTACTGATTCTTTAATGTACTCAATTACAGTAACAAGAGCGCTTGTTATTAAATACTTTCCATTTCAGGGAATTGAAAGCTGGAGACACAAATTAATTAAGATTTTAGCATAGGCTTCTGCCATGCACCTTGTCTCAGTAGGTTAAAGAGCACCTATACTTCATTCATGCGTCTCAGCGCATCTGACGCAACGTCAAGGGGAGTTTTTAACGGGAAATGCAGTTTAATGTGGTTTACAGTTAAAAGATAATTACAAACTTTCAAAATTGAGGAAACTTGAGCATGTAGGTGGTTTGGTGTGACGCCCGTTGGCAAGGTACGCCGTTTTCCACAGTTTCGCAAGTAGCATCCATTCCACATCACGTCTGTATTTCGTTTAGGGCTAATTAGAAGACCCCACAAAAGCTCAACATTTCCCCACATTCCATAACAGAGAGTTCAACAACATGTTTCTTGCCGAGTTTCTAAAATAATTTTTGTTTTATTTTGTTGGAAAAAGTAATTTCAAGCCCGATGAACCTAATCTGGGTTATGCTTAACACAGATTGTTTCTCATTTTAGAAGGACACCGAGCCACCATCACTAGGACAGGCCACCCAAGGCAAAGGAAAAAAAACTTACAAATAACACTGAATCCTATGCAAAAGAAGGTGGCCTGGTTTGTGTGGACTGTAATAAATAAATACTTGCCAAAGAAATACTACATACATCTGACTTAGGTTTTCTAGTTTGGTTTGTTAGTCAGTGTGGTTTTGTTAGCTTTCATGTGGATTCTTGTGCTGAAGGTCACTCATGGAACTACACATATCCTGTAATAAACTTAAGAATAGGTTTGCAAATAATATCCTAGTGGGACAGTCATAGAAAAGGAGATATCACTACGGGTAAAACATTTGCAGGTTTTGTTGATTCCAACCAAAAAGTGCATAAGGAGATTTCCCTGTGAGGTTACCTGGTGACATATCCTATGATTATTGGTACAAGTTCTACATAATCACTGCTGGGATAAAAACTACAGTACACATGGACATTTTGTTAATATTTCAGTAAGAGTGACCCAGTCAATGTTGACGATTTCTTGGTTGGATGTGTACTGATGATCATGTGACTGATGTTTAATAAGATGCAGGATAGTTAACACTTTAGAGGACAGGTGTAGCTGATTAGCTGTCAGAGATGAACAAAAACCTGCAGATTACTGGTGAGTAGGGTACCACTTTACTGCCCTTTTCCCTCCTGGTCCATGGGACTCTTAGCACTGCTGGTTTTCTTTGTGTCTGTGCGTCTCATCAGGCCCCCCAGAAAACTATCTGGACTTGAGAATTGCTGCCCTACAGTATAATTACAGTGATCTATTGAAGGAGGACAGTGGTTCATGACCCAATAGTCAACAGGTTTTAATAACCACAACTCATCACAGAAACTCGTTTCAATAATTTCTTCTCACTGATTGTGGATGACCAGCGAAACAACACAGATAACATACACATAGGGGCCATGCATATGTTATCTGGTAGCCACTGCTCAGTTCCAGCAATGGCAATAGCTTTTGTGTGAGTTTTGGCTTGTTTTAAATCGACCATAGCTGGCCCATATGTGACGAGGCAGTTTTGCCAGGGTGCATGTCCTGGTTGCTTATGGGCCAAATGTGGCTTACACACAGCATGCTGGTTTTGGGGTGAGCATAAAGCACAGTTAGTCTTCCAAGGGTCCATTGGTTTGTGGGTAAGATTACCTATTTGTATGTGGGCCACACATGTGAGCCAGGCTTCAGTGTGTGGGAATCCACTTTGGCCATATTGCAGCATACTGTCAAAAAAACAAGTCAACCTATGACCCTGACATTGTGTGCATTATAAACAGCTTTATATTAAAGTTAAGAACTTGCTATTTTAACAAGAAATATTAATAAATTGCTGTATGTCTAGGTGCTCTGAGAATATAGCTACATATTGTGATGCCTGTGTGATCCAATGTTACATTTCATTTATAAGTTTATGAGTTTATTGTTTTAATTAATTGTCAAATGATGAATGAAAAAACAGATTTTTCTTGGTTTGCTAAATCATGTTTGAATAATTGCAGTAGCTTAAGTCCAGCCTTAATACATTTAGATTGACAGGCAAGTAAAAAATAATGAGTCATACTGTAACTAGCACGCAAGGAAATTGTCGTCCATTGTACATCAACACTTTATTCCACCCGTGGCCCTGGCCAACAGCAAAACAATCAACATGTAAAATTATAACAGGAGAAAGCAGGCATAAAGTAGCTGAACACTGGGTATAAAACTGAAAGAAGTAAGGTTAGTGATGCGCAAATCCAGAAATGAGCAATGCAAGCAATTCAACACAAAAACATGTTGAGCTGCCAGCAACAGTTTGAACCATGACAAAATGTTTGTATATTATACAAACACTGTGACATTTACTAAGAATTTCACAGCAAAGGAGACCATATGTAGGAAGTATTTCAAAGATTGTAGTCTCTATGTTTGTTTTCATTGTGTAGGTAGTATTATTGTATCAGTTCTCAGAGAAGTGGTTAAACAGTTATATGTGAGAGCATATAGCATGAAAATAACTATTTACAGCCTCAGGTGTCAGATATTTTTTTAAGTTGAATTATGTTATTGCAACACGTGTTTAACTTTTGGACTGCAAACCTGCAGTTTTATAATCACACATGGTTGAGAACCAGAATGACTAGAATTCATCAAAGTTATCCACTTAAGCTCCTGTTCAAACATCGAGGGTATATTCTTTTAAATGGACATTATGCTCTGCTTTTCAGGCTCAATACATGGATATTGTTTTGGGTTGTAAAAAAATTCCAGAAAAAATTGTTCAGCTTTGCAGAGGGACGCAAGGTTGCAACCAGGTCAAAGTGCAAACTCTAGCACAGCCAAACTCAAGACAGAGAGATTTTAAGACTGGCCATGCAAACACTAATTATACACTAAATGATGTGGAAAGATAGCCTGAAGTACTGTGAGCAATCTCACTGTAGGGGAAGAGGTGAAATGTGGAAAAACGTTTCCATAAATAGCGCTGTTTTTTTGTGTATTACCATGAAAAGGTACGCTTAAAATATAACTTTGTAGACAGGCATTAGATAGGCCTACAAGTCAGCCAGCTCCAAAATATCCTGTGGTGTACTTGAAAAGGGCATGAAAATAATAGTAAACTGTAATAGTGCTACTGGCCACTGCAAAGATGTTGTATTTTGTAAAGACAGACCCTTAATCTGTGATCCATCAGTTCACAGAGGAGGAAGATGTAACAGCTCACACTCATGACTTGGACATCACAAAATTAAAAGACAAATGCTCAAAACAGTTATGTAAGTTTAAATCAGCAATGCAGCCTCTCCGAAATAATATGCTTTAACTGCAGTGAAGAACATTTTTCCAGTGCATCAGCATTACCATGGTACAGAAGCTGATGCCTTTTGTTAGGAATGGACAGACAACACCTGTTCTTGGCTCGTAGTTGTGAACTGGAATGGTATTGTCATATTCGTGCCAGCACCGTTAATTTCATGGCCATGCTTCTCCGGGTTCAGAGAGTTGCTCTGAATGTTTAAGGTCAGACCATATTTCCATAGGTTTCTCAAAAGATTAGCTGATGTGAGTTATAAATGTGGGGGCTCTTTGACACTGTAATCAATCACTGACTGCACAGCATGGAGGTGGTCTGATTTTCTTTGTGGCGTGCATGAGAACTTTTTTCCACATGTGGAACTGGCGTGTGCTGCATGAAGTCAGGGGGAGTTAATAATTTGTTGATTTCGTGGCCTGGCATTGTTATCCACTGAGATCTGCATGTTAATGTCATGAGGCTGTGTTACCAAACAGTGTGTCTGGAAATGGACAAACTAATCAGTAGGTCAGGGGGGTTCAAAGCCCAGGTGCAGGGTTTTGCTGTTGTGCTCCATGGGGCTTGGCTGTCTGCTAATCAAGGAAGTTGTTATGACAACAAAAAGAGCTAGTTGTGCAATGGTGTTTTTTCTGCCCCATTTATCTAGTTATTTAAATATTTCATGAATTAAAAGATAACATGGTTTAAGATAAATCTATTAATTTGTTTGTGTCAGTTCTATTATAGTGTAAGTTGTAGACAATTTTAAGCAGTTGAATCTGCGACACAAGGAGTTGAAGAAGAGTTGAGATGCAGTCACACAGCAGTAGAGTTATACCAGCTTTAGTTCTACTGCATGATGCTAAAAGCAAGCCAATGATGATTTTCTTCAATATTTTGTCAGCTTTGATGAGTTCAAGGCCCTACACCAAGGTGTCTCGACCAGTTGACAACATCGACTAGCCAACATTTAGGTAGTGCTGTCTAAATGTTCTAACGCAATGTGCGCAAAACTATCTCACGTTTTGATTTGATTTGTGAAATTGACATTTATTAGCAGAAGGAATCATAAGAAGAACTGCAGTGGAACATTCTGTAAGGCTATATCTTTAAGGTCAATTGACCTTAAGTCCCAATAAAAGCCAATGTCACATTTCAAACATTTCCAAACTAATAATTTATTAAGTTATACAGTCAATTCTAACATGTTGAAGTCAAGACATTAGTTTGGGTTATTTCTTAAACCTACCGGTTTGTAAACGAAGGGACATATCTCGGCGTGGATAATCGTGAGCAGTATCCCGAGCAGAGCAGTCCCCAAAGCCAACGCGCAAAGGCGTTTTTTATCCTCTAATAAAAACTTTCTGTCTCGTAGTCTGTAGAGGTCGTCTCCCTCCGTGTGAGCCGTCCGCTTCCCGGGAAGTGACAGTGGTACGGACACTTCTGCCGAGTCCCCGCCGTTTCGGTTGATCAAGCCATCGCAATTTACACAATCCACTTTGGAGTCGCCGTGCAGGCTGCGGTTTGTCATCTCCATCTCCAGAGCGCATACGAGACGGTTGCCTGTCCCTCGCTCCCTGGCGCCGCTGTACGTTGCTTCGTCCTCTGCCTCCCCTTTGCTTTCCTCCCGAGTTGGGGAAGGCATAGTCCGATGGGCGCACTGTGTACCAGGCCCTTCTCTCGTTTGTCGCTCATTGAAGTAGCGGGTTTACCAAAACACTTGGCGCCTCTAACACACCCTCACCTTAACACTCCTACCAATTTACGCGGCGTCGTTGCGCGCACTGATGCCAAGTGTACACACTACAGTGAGCGATGTACTCTTATTTTCATGCGTTATTATTTTAAGAGTGTGCGTCAGCCTGCCCCAAATGACTTCTTTGTGTGCTGGGTATGTGGACTCGGCTTCTGCACGATGCGCTCAGAAGAGGTCACTAAACAAGATTTTCACTTATTTTTCTTTTGATTTGGATAAGTCTGATCAGATCATTTGCAATTTGGTGATAAAACATGATGTCACAAGAAAAAGTGTTTTTTTATATTTTACTTATCGAGGAACAAACCACACTATTGTCTTTTTTTTCCTGAACAAAATTAAGAAAACGCTATAAAAATAAAATGCAAGGAACTTCATAGCCTACATGTATTTTTTGCATTGGTGAGGTACCGTAACAATGGTAAGCACAAGTTCCTCAACAGCTGTAGAGTGACATCTCGTGGTTGAGTACCTTCATTTTTTGACTTGTGGTGGTCTATCCCATAAAATAGTCAAGGAAGGTTCGCCATCATTGGAAATGATTCTTAACTGTCTTAGCCTGCACTCTTCAGCCATCCATTCTAGGATGTTTCGTGTACTTTTCTCTAAGCCTTTTTTTAAGAAAATGTTTTTGGCATTTCGGGATTTAATGGATAGGACAGTTGTAGACTGGACAGTGGGGAGAAAGAGATGGAAGACATGTAGCAAAGGTCGGACCCGAACCCCAGGACGCTGCGGTGAGGACTGAGCCTTCGGGAGCAACTCTTCCCCTACTCTCTCTAACTAGACCTGTTTAAGGAGGAACAGCATCATGACCTTGGGCTATAATGACACATCCAGCAGACAGGAGTTCTTCCGCTGCAGCATCCTGCTGCTTGTGCTGAAGGTAATGATAATCCTCACAGCTCTGAGTGACAGTAAGTAGAGTGTTCAGACTGACAGGTGTTTCTAGGTAAAGTCAAAATATTTTCTTGAGACAAAACACACTATATAGCTGCAGAGCCAAACTCTACACCAAAAAGTGTTGACAATAGAAATCAGCGACAAAAAAACAAAAATCACAATTTATGATTTCAGGTATGAGTTGATTTAATCTGCTGCAATAAGAAGGTAAATTGCTAATGTAAAATGTGAAAGCAAAACAATGCTTAAGCACACAGATGAGCTTCAAGGTTGCAAATAAATATGCATCAACATAACACAAATTAACCACAGTACATAACAATCAGTGAGTGAAACGTGTATTCAGGATTAAGCAGATTTTCATGGAAAGGAAAGCTAGCTACAGTAAAAACACAGAGCAGGCCATAACAGATACACCTGAGCATATGCATTGTACTGACAGGGCAGAGTTAAAGCTATTGAAAATCATGTTTGCGTTGGGTGAAGTTAGATTTGCAAAATACAGCAGCCAATGTTAATACAAAAATATACAATTTCATGTGCTATGAGTTGAGTGCCATCCACTGGTGGCCAAATAAATTACAACAAAAAGACGGTAAGATTAGAAAGTGTGCATCAGTCTATATGGTATCCAAGCTCTGTATTATTTACAAGCAGTTTAGTAAAAATATTCTTCTTAATATACATATATTGTCACCATAGCTACAATAGATTAAACCCTGAATCACATTGTACATTAATTAATTGAGACCTAAACACCGTGGACCAAATTTGGTGAAGAAATAGACATTACAGATGTAACACTTGAAAAAACTATTATTTGCTATTTGGATATTGCTGTGAGTTCCTGAGTTAGTCCAAGCACCCAATGATTGAAGTCCTTCTGAACGTGTACAATTCGTTTAAAAACAATGGAAGTTTAGACCTGAAAGATTTTTTTTAAAAGAAAGCAGTTTCATTCAAGTTCAGTGGCATCTCTGTGCTGAGTATGAGCCATCAAGTTACCAGATATAAAAAGGAAAAAGCAAACATCACAGGTTGTAAAAGGAATAACTGAGCTATACAGTTGAAGGAAGTTCTTTTTTGGCCCAAGTTTAGCTGATCTCAGAGAACTGACATGACATGGCTCAGTTGACCGAGCTTATAACGGTCTATCCACCTTCACCCCACACATCCTGGATGGTCTAACCCTTCACAGCTCCCCACGGCTGCAGAGTGGCTTGAGGCAGAATAAACTGCGGAGACTGCTGCGGCAAGATATAGTAGCCAAATACCTGCTGGGGTGGAGGTGGCGCGCATACTGCATTAAGAAACATAGGAGCGCCCTTCTTGTACTGAGGCCAAACTGGTGCAGGGTGGTAGAAGTACTGGAGGCTGGCAGGGAGCTACGGATTGGAAGGAGTACAAGAGATTAGAAAGGATGGTGGAGAGCCTTATCTCTCAATTGTTAGATATTAACAGATGGTCCAAAACGAGTGAAATAAATTACCATATTTCTGACGTATTTGACTTTATTTGGGCCTTCTCCGTGCCGCTTGCGAATCCTGGGCATCATTGTTACCGAGTAGGTGGCACCTTCTGCTTCTTCCTTCTTGACAACCTCCTCTTCCTTTCCACGCTCTCCCTCCGTCTCGCCATCTTTTGCCTCCTCCTCTGTGTCGCTCGATGCAGTGGAACCACAATCCGAAGAGGTAGCAGAGTGGTAATCTGAGGTGTCCAGATTTATTGAGTCCACTGACGAGTCAGTCTGTTTTCCCTCCACACCTTCCTCTTTGAAACAGGCTATTGTGAAGGGCCTACCGTTCTCTGCAGATCTATGAAGAGGGAGCACATTATTTACTCACACATTCTGACTTCCCACATATTATACATCATTTCCCAGAATACATCATGACTAAAACTTGCTCATAATTGTTGGCTGGACTGAGAAATGCTTCTCTATTGTTGAAGTGTGTCTGTTTTTTCACTTTTTTGGAGCTAAGTGACTCACCTTGCACACACCTCCATTGGGTCGATCCACAGTGTGATCTCACACGGAAGGCCTAGTTCACTGGGTGTGAGCTCACTCTCCTCACATGCCTTCAGAATCACTTCATCACAAAGTACTCCGTTATTTATCCGGATACATCTGTGAAGGAGTCAGTGTTCAAGAGTCAGTGTTTTCTTATTTCTTACGGTTTTCCCTTCCTATGTTAGGGTTCTCAGATGTTAAAAGGGATATAATTGTATGATCTTTATGGACACACACACACACACACACACACACACACACACACACACACACCCCACACACACACACACACACACACACACAACACACACACACACACACACACACACACACACACCACACACACACACCCACACACAACACACACACACACACACCACACAACACACACACACACACCACACACACACACACACACACACACACACACACACACACACACCACACACACACACACACACACACACACACACACACACACACACACACACACACACACACACACACACACACCACACACACACACACCACACCCAACCTTGGGCCAGGTGTCAGAAAATGCTGTAAACTAAGAATGCTTTTCCTTTTTATCAATTTACACAATGCAAAGTGAGTGATCAAAAGAAAAATCTAAATCACAGTTACTACCCTTTGACTTCAAACCAGCATCAATTCGTAAAAGGTACACTTGCAAAAAGTTGGGCAACATTGAGGATTTGAGATGCAGTGGTCAGCCAAGGAAACTTAGTGCAGCAGATGAAAAACACATCAAGCTTATTTTCCTTCAAAATTGGAAGATGTCCAGCGGTGACATCAGCTTAGAACTGGCAGAAACCAGTG
>NC_045738.1:6282695-6286088 GCF_008692095.1 Etheostoma spectabile | reverse complement strand
ACACCCATCTACTGTCCGGAGAAGTCTGGCCAGAGGTGGGCTTCATGGAAGAGTTGCAGCCAAAAAGCCATAGGTCCAACTAAGTTTTCGAGCATATTTTTGCTTTTTGAAAGCATTCTTAGTTTACATCATTTTTCCACACCTGCTTAAGACTTTTGCACACCACTGTATATTCATTGACAGTAAATATCAGTAATTACCTGTATGCCTGGCCTTTGCTGGGGCAGTCAGGGTACCAGTGTTCATCATATCTGTCGCATAAAAGTTTTTGTAGCTTCTCAGAAAAACATTCTGCCTTGGCTTCACTGAGCTTGCCTTGTGCCACCGCCAGGCGTTTGAGGAAGCTGACGCCAGCCTCCACCTCTCTTTTCATGGTGACTGTAGAAACAAAAGATTTAAAGAAATTACTTAAGGTCGCCAACAACATCAGTGACCTTGTTGTTTCTGCGTACATGAGTCTGAGTATGTTGCTAGGTAATCACTGTTTTTGCAAATCAAAATGCAAAGAAGTAGAGTGATTTGAGTTTTTGGTAAAAGACTGTGTGACTTCCCTTCAATGAGATGTGGGGGAGTAGGAACTTCAGTTGCAGTGATAACAGCACTTCCCTGTGCAGTTACTCCTGAGCCTTTTTTATTACCTTCAGGGAAGCTCGGTGTTAAGCGTGTGTAAAAGCGTGCCTGACATTTTACAGCTACAGACATTGCTCTGTGCCAACAAAAGGCTAGAGTTTGTATAAAGGCAAACAAGATGCAAACTAGTGCTGCAATGTAAGTATTTTTTGAAATGCAAATCCAATGAGGTCACTGTGCTGTTTGTCCTCTGATAGCGTGTCTGTTTGGGTTGGGTGCCAATGTCAGCCTGACCAAAGAGAAGAGCGTGTTCTATAAAGGCCAAAGCAATTCAAACTTTGCAGCCACACTGGCTCAGCGTGCGAACATCCTGCTGATGTCCTCGAAATGAAAGTTGTGCCTTGAACTTTGAGGTGCTGACAGTCATTTGTTATTGTGGCTTGAAACACACCACTGTTGCTTCAGCCTGTATGATATGTTGTGAGAGGAAATTGTTATTTGCCCTTGTAGACCTAGCCACAGCCTCTACTTAGGAGCAGTGATGGGCCTGTGACACAACAAGCTAAAATAGTAGTGACTTTAAGTCCACAACAAATATGTTTTGCCATTATCTCATTATAGATGTTTGAATCTTTTACATGGTCCAGTCACTTATTAGTCTGTGAGGTAAAAAGGGTCAAATAGCATGTTGTTTTAGTTTCACCTTCCTTATTTAAATAACTGTTTTGTTTTCTATCACTGAGCAACTAAGATATGTTCATTCCACCAGCAAAAAGTTATACATCTTGCAGCATGCTGACCTACAAAAATTCACTTTTTTCTGTCACACACACACACAGTTTTTTTCTGTTAGGTTTTCAAGTTTTAGATTTCTACAGTGACAGTGAAGAATGTTAAAGCAGCCTTTATCTTGACTTTCTTCTAATGTTGTGTTAAAGAGACCACAGGGGTATAGAATAGATAAGGTGTTTAAGCTAAAATTCCTCAGCAGATGTCTCAAAGTGTTTGAAGGTTTTGAAGATATTAAACCTTAAAAAATTGGCATTGAATATGAATCATCTTGTCTATAAAATGTTAAAAAAATAGTTTAAAAAAATAGCCATCACAACTTCATAATCCCAATCTTGACATATTCAAGCAGCTTTTTTTGTCCAAACAGTAAACATACGGGGTATTTTGTTTATTACCATATAAAAAGGCCCAAGAAATACAGTATTATTCATGTTTGAGCAATGGAAACAGTGTAATTTTTTATGGGTACTTAAGATTTTTTAATACTGTAGGTGAATACATTGTTTCAGATTCCAAACTTTATTTATTTAATCAGGTCCTGAGCATGTAGGTTTTTCACGCCGGTAAAAAATGTATTTGAACTTTGAATGTTGGTACTGGCAGTGGTAAAGAAGTACTCCAAACTTTTCTGATTATTCATTATTACTAGTAAAACTACTGACACTACCCAGTACAAGTCCTGCATTTAAATGTTTACTTCAAGTGAAAAGAGAGGCATTGTCAGCACAATGTACTTACATGTCCCTACCATCTATTCAAGGTGGAGATTTCAATGCTAATTTAACACTGGATAGTTTAATGAATAATAATGCATCATATGTTGATCTGTCAGGTTAATGTACGTCTTTTATTATATAAATTGAATAATATTAAACATTTCTTTTACTAGTATAATAAAATATATTGCTGTTTTCTAGACTGTAATACAAACAGTTCAGTTTGTTAAGTGCATACAACATTTCTAACAGGTTTTTAATGACAGTTTTGGTCAATTTGCCTGCCTGAAAATCCTATTTTGTCAGTTGAACAAAGAAATTTATATTTTTAGATAAAACAGATGTTGACAAAGTTTTCCTTTGGGGACATAATTTGAAGATGGAAAATGGTAATAAATTGTCTTATATCACAGAATATTGTATTGTATCGTGACATAAGTATTGTTATAACATCGTATCGTGGCGCCTCTGGTGATTCCTACCACTAAGTCAGTAGTATACAGTTGGGTTGCCTATTAAGTGCTTTGGGGGCCTTCTGTAAGTTATTTTGGGGTACAATGGTTGTGAAAAAGGCTGCAAGCAGCAATACAGGAGGCTATCCAATCACCTGTTTCCAACAGACAATTTGAAAGAGCACTGCACAAGTTTTACCAAATTAAAAATGCCTGTTTCGAGATACTAGAAGACCTTAATGACATTCACATCACTGATGGTGTTTGTCTTCTCTGATTACTTCACCTATGTGTGTTAACTGTTGAATCTAATCAAGAGGTTCAGTGAGCCATAGCAAACAGGGCAAGCTTCTTAATCTGCACACCATGTTTACTGTGTGTCTGTTTACTGAACAGTGACCTGCTGCCATTATCACTGCTGATACTATTTTGAATTTAGGTGTGAAGAACAACTAAACCCATTTACCGAATTGCCCCCTGCGGCTAATACTGCATACAAACGTCCGATTTTACTGTTTGAGGGAGGACAGGCTGGATGGTTAATGTTGTGTGTCGCTCAACAGCTTGTTGTTGTGCTCAGTGTGTTTAGCATGCCATAACTTCACATATGTTTCCCATACTAGGCCAAACAGCTTGTCACATCACAATCAATGTAAACAGGTCTGAAGAAACGTTTGCTAATGTGATTGACAGTTAAAGGTGAAGCTGTATCACATTATATTGTGGTTTCGTCGATATTCACTTTGAGGGACAAAGAAACTTGTTTTCGCGTCTGCGTGAAACAATGGAGATCCAACAGAGCAGTAACGGCACAACGGTGTGAACCAAGGAGGGGACGTGTGTGTGTGTGTGTGTGTGTGTGT
>NC_045738.1:6277160-6282685 GCF_008692095.1 Etheostoma spectabile | reverse complement strand
GTGTGTGTGTGTGTGTGTGTGTGCGCGCACATGGATGTCAATTACAACTAGAAAAATAGAATAGATAAGATCAAACAACAGCTAGTTTATTCTAGTCTTTTTCTTTCTGCTGTGATATAAGGAAGTATCATGCTACATGCTGGAAATAACGCATTTGGGTTTTTTGACAACGCGGAAACCCCCCCAGTGGAATTAGAGTTACAACAAACGGATGTGATTTCGGTAGAGAAGGCAGGCATTATCGAGTTACCCTCACTTAACATGGTAAATGAAGCATTATTATGAAGCATGTAAGTAAAAAAAAAAGTTCTTCTTCGAAATGGTAAGTAGGGTATTTAGAAAAGGGTGATAAATCAGTCAAAACAAAAACGAATCAAAATAAATATTCCCAACGAAGTATGAAAGACTTAATATGATAACCGCCGAGAAAATTGTGACAACGTAACGAGCACGACAGTGACAATGGAACCAATAGACTTAAAGATAACATTCACATCAACATAGCTACATTTTCCAGTTAAAGACAACACAAGAAACACAAAAGTTAAAAATAATAATAATAATAATACATTTTAAAAAAAACACACAGCCTACTTGAATGCTAGGCCTACTCACGAAAAAACAGTGTCCAGTCTGTGAATACCCAGCAGTTGGTGTCCTTGGCTCTTGTCTCGTGGCTGTCTGTGCTGATGTGTTGGAGTTATTATGGTCAGCACATGTTGCTTCCTTGTTCTCTGTTCTGCTCTCGGTGGTGCTGCAACAGAGACGTAACATTACCGTCAGTGTGACTCACTTCCTTTACTCCACGTCGTGGGCAATCGCTGACTGGCTCCCCGCGAGAGCTACACCCCGCCCGAGCCAAATATGGGCAGTCAAGGTAATTAACTGCGTGGGGGGGGGGGGGTTCACTCAGTTACTCACTTAGTTACCGTAAGTTTGTTCGTCGTCCGTCCTTACAAATCACTATGATAACTTTACTATCCCATGAAAACTTTACTATGCTATGATGAAATATGGTGTAATAATTCGTCTTTACTTTTTATGCGGTGGGGCCATTTTTACCATAGGGTTGGCTGTGTGTAGCAGATACAGTGTGACTTCATTGTTTTAGGCCTATATATCCTTTTTTCTTTCTAGGCCTTTACCAAATATGTTGTAACTAATTCCTTAATTAATGGTTGATAGATTTTTTCTATTTTCTTATTTATCAGAACAATACGTTAAACAACACTCAAATCCTTTACTTCAGTAAAAGTAGCAACCCCAGCGTGTAAAAGAGGCCTACTCTTACATAAGCAAAAGTATGTTCGTATTATCAGTAAAAAAAATAGTGCTTGTACGCATTCAAACTGAAATAATACAAAGAGTTGTGCATAATGTTAAAGCATGACACAAGATGTTGTTTTTTTTAAACATGTATTAGTGTAGTGTAGTACTGGCGGGGAAAAGTACTCTTGACTTCAGTAAAATAGTAGCCCAATACCACAATATTAGTAATACCACAATCTAAAGTAATGTAACAATCCTACATTCAAAACCTTACTAAAAGTAAAGGTGCTAAAGCGTCATCATCCAAATGTATACATTTATATACACACATTTGTATACACTAAGTACACTTATATCAAATACAGTAACTGGATGTCTCAGGTTCTGCACTCTGTGTTTACATACCTCAAGGAAAGAAGGAAGGTGTGTCTGGACCCTGTGGCCTCACTACTGAGGTCCCCCAGAGTTCGGTTCGGGGTGCCCTTCTCTCCTAGATGTTAATATGCTCTGAAGTGGCCCCCTGATTTCGTCTTTAACTATCTTATCATATTATCATATAACAGTACTCCATTACAAGTAAAACTCCTGATTTTAAGTAAAAGTCTTGACAGAAGTATTTAGTAAAAAGTTAGAGTAGGAGTAAGCTACTTATAATGTATAATGTTATTACACACATTCAATTTTTGATTTTTCATTATCATTGCATTTTAATTTAGACATTTTAATTGGAGCTAACTGTATCTAGTTAGTTATCTATCTATCTAGTGGTTATTTATTCTGTTAAAATTGGGTCATTTGAGGCAAATGGGGAAAGCCCCCCCTGCTGGCAGCAGCAGAAAAAAAGTGTGGTTTAAGTGGTACGCTACAGAGTAATTTAGAAATCAACACAATTCTGGATTAATGCATGACATAAAATAATCCTGGTTGTTGCTATTATTTATCATTATTATACAATTTCAGGGTCTTCGTTGGATATGAAAACTTTATTAAATGGTGTTTTAGTTACGCTCCCTGGAGATTGCCTCGAGTGTGGGAAAACATTTATGCGCATGCCCAAAGCCTTTGCCAATTAAAGTGGAAGGCAGAAACACCTGTGGCTTTTGATGGACGTAATTGACTACAGTAACAGTAACTGCGGTCCTCATGGACGATTAGGTCTTTTTTTTTTGAAGAACAATGTATATGATTACCAAAACTGCTGTTAAAATAATCAGATTTAACGTGAAGGGATTCTACAGGGGGAAATGTTAACATTAGCTTGTCAATCCTTTTTGCGTCCAGTGTGTTATTCAGGTGGTAGCTAGAAAAGCTAAAGGTAGGCTACTCAAACGGACACAAACAAGGGAATTGAGTCCCAAATTAGGCAATAACGACAAATTGAGAACAAATTGAGGTAGGTGTCCAGTCAGATTAACACCTGTGTTAAACTGTGTGGGAAATGTAGTGCATAATGGCAACTTGTAAAAATGTGTAATTTTCTGGTGTCTCGACTTCTAAGGGAAACACGTGGCTCTTTAGCTGCTAAATACTCTGTTTCGACCCATCAGCTAGCCCAAAAAAATCTACCATTACTGGCAATGTTTTATTTTGTAAGATAAGTTTTTGTTTCAACAGTTCTCCTTATAGCTTAGTATTGTCAAAAAGGGGACTGTTGAGCTTTGCAATAAGTTCCTTTTTCAAGGAATACTGAAATTAACCCACTACCAACATCTATGCATATGATAAGAAAAAAAGGTCACATGGAAATGACGTGAGTGGGTGTATAGAAAGGCATCATGTTTGGAGCTTAGACATTTGGAAAAATCTGTAAATTGTTGCAGAGTTCAAATTTTCAAAAAGTGTCCCAATTTAACAACAGCCTCGGGGCCACCGCAGGCCACCTCGGTAAGCATGTTTTCCAAATCACGAGAGCTAGCATTGTCTTGTTGTCAAGGTAGTAGCAAATCTCTACTGGCTAGCTACCGTTAGCTAGTTTAGTTAAGTTAGCCTTGACAACAGGGTTGCTAGCTCCGTGATTTGGAAAACATGCTTACCGAGGTGGCCTGCGGTGGCCCTGAGGCTGTTGCTGTCGCTGTTGAATAAGTTTGTTCAGCCACCGGGACGGCTCTGCCGATGTTCTCGGCTAACGCGGATTCGTTGGACATTTCGCAGTGTCTTGTCGGTGCCTTGTCGGGGGCGGGCGGGGATAGGCTCTTGCTGACCTTAATGCAAGCGAACGTGACAGACCAGTCAAAGTGAGCCCCCCCGTGGCTGGCTGTGGCTATAATTCCCACACCATTCATAAAAGTGACACTAAAAACTCAAAGTACTCTTCAAATACAGTTTTCCCCAACTGTGTTTATTATTTTAGGTAGTTATTTTCACGGTTATCCAAGTTCAAGAGTCCATATATCCCAATGAGAGGATTTTTATTCTTATTTGACACTAAAACATACACTGACCTCCTCAACTTTTATTTTGGTACTTCCGGTTACCGACATTAATTGGCATATTAGCTAAATATTGTTTCACCCGAACATTTAGATTTAACATTTAGATTTAGATTTAGATTTAACATTTAGATTTAGATTTAACATTTAGATTTAGATTTATATTTAGATTTACATTAGATTTAGATTTAGATTTACATTTAATTAGATTTAACATTTAGATTTAGATTAATATTTAGATTTAATATTTAGATTTAGATTTGATTTAACATTAGATTTAGATTAATATTTAGATTAACATTTAGAGTTTAGATTTAATTTAACATTTAGATTTAGATTTATATTAGATTTAACTTTAGATTTAGATTTAACATTAGATTTAGTTAGCAATAGATTTAACATTTACATTTAGGTGTAACATTTATATTTGGATTTAACTATTTAAATATTTCCAAGTTGACAAATATTGTTGTAAATGTGCAAGAAAGTGACCCTCAAAATTCATACCAGGTTTTTAAACATTATTTAAAGCTAATGTGCAAAACATGTGCAGTTATTTTCAGCACGAGCCGCTTTACAAACGGCGCCCCATAGCTGTGTCTATGTTTAAGATCAATAAAGTGTCCATAAACACCAGCAGTTAGCAACATTGCTGACTGCAGCAGTGCATGCTCCTACCATATTAACAAGATAGTACCGTACAGTGTTGTTGCTTTTCTCTACCTATAAAAAATGGCCTGCAATTATGTAGTAATTTACTTTTTAACAACGGTGGAAAGTATTTAGATCAGTTATTTGAATAATTCTAGGCATACTGCAATTTAAGATAGACTACTAAATTACAGGTTAAAAAAATACATTCAAAATGTTACTTAAGTTAAAGTATGAAAGTATTATAAGCTAAATATACTTAAGTATTAAAAGTAATAATGATGCAGAAGGATCCCTTTCAGAGTGTTCTATTATTAAATATATTCTTAATTTATAATATGCTAGTTGTGCGAGCATCATTTTAATACTGCTGATAGTAGTTTATAATGAATAGTTTTGGGGTAATTTCTAACTAATGCTGTGAAGAAAATATAAATAGAAGACTCAATTTCCATCTTAAATGAAGAAATGTAAACTGTTGTACAATTGAAAGACAAGAACCTCAAGAGTGCAGTGCTTGAGATGTTACTTTCCTCTAAGACTGGGCCATATAGTGAAAATCAAATATATTTTTGACCAAATACCGTAAAGTCAATATTGTAGGGTTGACCATTGGTGCGTTTACAAAATATTTACACAATGACATTTTTGATAAATAATCATCAGTAATGTAGATATGACTAAGTGGCTAAAGGAAAATAATAGAACTGTGAAAAGTCTGGTAAGTTCAGAAAATTACATAACTTTACTGTAATGCAGCCTTTAAAATCGTTGAGCCATACTACAATATCCAAAATCTAAGATATCTAGTCTCACATCACAATATCAATATGATATTGATATTTTGCCTAGCTCTACTTTCCACAACTACTTTTTAATTTATTTTTTTGGATCTTTTTATTTAAACATTTTAATTAATTTTCCTAATTTCCTGACGGATATGTAAAAGTAATAAACCAATGACAGGCCATATATGTTACAATATGAATTTGAAAAATGAAGGAGAGAAGAGATTAAATAAGTAAATATGAAACAATAACAGAGAGAGTGGAAAAGCAAAAAAAAATAATATATTTTCAGATAGTCAGTGTTTGTCTTTGACCACTAGAGGGCAGATTTTCTCTTCTCAAATTTCACATTGCACTTAAAGGTGCTCTAAGCGATGTCACACGTGTT
>NC_045738.1:6257407-6277150 GCF_008692095.1 Etheostoma spectabile | reverse complement strand
ACATTTGTTGTCACATACAGCAAACATCTCCTCACTACACATCACCAAACATCGCTTAGAATACCTTTAAACAAAGTGACTGCTATCTTTAAATCCAACCATTACCCCTTCATTTTTTAAAATCTTTTTGTCAAATATTAGGCTCAAGTTTTATTTGAAATATTGTTATTGCAGGATCTTTGATGGAATTATGTCAATACATTTTTTGCGTGCCTCATTTTTCCTATCAATACAATTTGTTCTTGCTAAACATATTTCTTTTTTGCTCCTCTTTACGCATCATTACTTGGTTAACTTGTCTGTTTAGATTAACGTTTTTCTCTCTACCAGCAGTCACAGTGGTGTGTGTTGGTGTCAGTGCAGATACTAAGGACACTGTCAGATCTGTTTGAGTTTTTCTTCATTCCTCCCACTACTGGATAGCATTCCCTGTTCCAGATGCCAACTCAAGAGTACATTTTAAGAGAGAGAGAGGCCTTCTGTCTTTGTTTCCCTTCTCTCTTTTGCTCTCATTTGCTCTTGTTGACCTCCTTCCTGCTCCATTTTCTTGAACTGAACCTCTGCATGCAATTTCTGTTTAACAATGAGACTGATTGCATTACTATGTCTTTAAACAAGCAATTAATTTCCTCAGAGTCACAGGTTGTTTGGCTTCTTTCTTTTTCTAATGCTGATGTAGCTTCTGCACAACTTTCTCCATCTGGAAACTATTGATTTTCCCTGTCAGTGTGTCATTTGTGCGTCTCAAACATTAGCCAGTATTCTGCTGTTATAATGGGAACCCAACTCTTGTATAAACACACAGATGCTTTTTTATGTACATATCTCAAAAGTGTTATGATTTCATAGATAAGTATTGGAAATTAAACCACTTGACCTCAAAATGCGATTGTTCTTTTTCAGGAACAGCTTCTCTCTGAACGCGTCTGGTATCAATGAAGCCCACCCGCATACGCCACATGCAGCCTACTTCGCCTTTAAAAACATATTGATTTCTCTCTTTTGCAGGGAGCTTAAACCGATCGATTGCCCTGGCCCTTTCAAGATCAGTGCCAGTATAAGCATCTCTTCCACTCAACACACATGCTGCGTCCTTCGCCTCAGGTAATGACTGTCCTTGGGCCGGGGGAATAGTTTGTCTGCATTAAGAGAGAGAAGTGTTTATTGTAGAATCCAGTTTCTCTTTATCCTCTCTGGTCCCCAGTAATGTGGTTAAATATGAAACATGTATTTGCCTCTTTGATAAAAGGAATGAGCGAATGCAGCACACACCTCCTTTGACCTTTTTATCATCTGCCACCCACCCACACTCCCCCCCCCCCCCCCCCCCCCCCCTCTTCCTCTCCACCTCTCAGTGGGTCGATACCTATTTGTATTTGCAATGCATTAGACCAGTGCCCTCTTTTTAGATTGAAAAAGTTTGCTTTTCTCAGCAGGTAAAACACACCAACAACATTTCCCACCATTCTTTGTAACTGCGTACCTCGGCTATGACTCATCATATGGTGTATGAGAAAAGAATGTTAGACTAACAAACTGATAGCTGGTGCAAAGTAGGCCTTTAAGTGTTCTCTATATTAAGAATATTTTCACGGCTTTACCTCGCCGTCAGACAGCCCTTTCCAACAAAACTTTTTTTTTGTTTGTGTTATATGACTTTGGGGAATTCAATCTAACTCTTTAGCATTAAGCAAAAGAAATAGCCTAGTGGTGCTAGTGTAGGTTAACGTTTTCGACGTTCCCAATCAACCGCTTTGGGATGTGCAGCCAGCCAGCCAGCTCAGGAGGGCCCATTTTATTGTGTACATTATTTATTAATAAATGTATTTAAATTTCTATGTGACTTTTTTTTTTTTAAGCAATAGCTCACTTCAGTCTGCTTCACATCGGGCCGAACGCCCGCAATTATATTACCTTCTGTATAATAACATACGTTGGCCTGTTGCTTAATTCTAATGCTCACTTAAAGATGGTGGCTCAAGCTAAGAAATTAAAAGGGAGCCCCCCCCCCCCAAACTTCCAAGCTGCCATAAATAGTCTATGCGTTATTATAGAACCATAGAAACAGCCCTTCATCTGCTACTTAACCTGCTACCTGAGCTTTAGCATTGAACCTTCCAAAAGATAACAAGAAAAATGTGACGGGGACATGAAATGGTTAATAAGATGAAAAGGAAAGGAAAAAAAACATTTGAATGTTCACTCTTGATAAAAATGCGTTTTTGGCTACATGAATGCAGCAGAAACATCCTGTAAAGACAACACTAACCTATACGTTTAAGTTGATATGGCAAACTTGTTAACTAGCAAGTACAGAACAACATTATCAATTCATTTGGAGTTGGGTTTCTGGTGACTTTTGGTGGTCTCTACCAACACTGCAGGGAGATATTTGGGTCTGTAGCTGCTAAATGTTCTGCTATGTGTATCAGCTAGCTAACCTTTTTTCTGTCTGCTGTTTGTTACATCTTGAATTCTCTGATGTTATTGTGAAACTGGAGAGTTTGACTTTTTCAGGACTCTAAACCAGTCTTGCATTGCCAGGTCATTCTCCACAGCACTGTGGATTAAGGTCTGGTTACTTCACACACACATTCTGGGATAGCAGAGAAAAACGCTCTGGGTTGTTTGCATTTCTTAAAACCAATCCCAATCGTCTTGTGCGCTGCTGAACCCCGGACACAGCGCAGGAGGCTTTGCAAAATGGGAAGGAACTTGTTTTGGTTGAACATTTGCACCCTGCAGAAGAAAACGGCTCATCAAACAATTAAATGAAGTATACAGTTTACACAATACAGTAACGTGAATAAGCTGAATACATGGTTGAGCATAATTTGGTTTTACCAGTGTATCGCAGTGTGTACTTTGTCTACAGCAATCCCACCAATCAGTCCCAAAAGTTTTCAGCGTGTAGCTTGCTAGCTCGAGGTTTGTTTCCCAAAGCGAACGTAGTTTGAGAATGGAAATGCACAGTGGAAAGTGAGGGACATCCGGTAATTATCCTGGAAATGTACTTCGGTTGATCTGGACTACTCTAAACTAACTAGCATCAATCCTAGGTTGAACTCTGCACAGCTCGTACACGTACAGGTATGAAACCTGTGACAAGGTGTCCTGAAAAGGCATTGTTTGGCAATATAGGGTAACCAAAAGGTTGGGAACCAGTGACCTATGGTGTGAGGAAATTTTTTTTTACAGTTTAGCTTTTGCAACCTTGCTGGCTCTGTAACCACTTTGCGGATTGCCCGCACTTTCTCACGACTCAACAGTTTGCGTTATAGCCCGCACATTCTCACATCAAGTTAATTTTTTATACATCACAAAGTGTCAGTGAAAACCAGTATATGAAAGCTTTTTGTGAGCATGCAACCTTTTATGCATTAGGCCCCAAATGCCAGGAGTTAAGGTTACAAACAAAACATTATGATACAAATATACATTACATTATCCGAAGTGACATACATTTGCAATATATGTCAGAGGATGTACACCTCTGGAGCAACTAGGGGTTAATTGTCTTGCTCAGGGACACAATGGCTGAGGAATTGCAATGGGAATCAAATGCAGGTCTCCCACACTATAGTCATGTGTCATATCCACTGTGCCACCCACATACTATCATATCACTGCATGCCAAATTAATCAGACTGGTAGCAATGCTGACAAACAATGTAGCATTTTTTCAAAGTGAGTCTGGCGCAGTACTCACTTCATATCAAACGCTACATTACACTTCCAACAAACTTCACAGAGAACAAATAAGGCAAAACCAGATCACAAATCAGTTTTAACTGTATATTTTAGGGTCTAGATTAGCTAAAGGCACAGAATCCGTCAGCATGGTAGCGTGCTGTTCCCTGTTTGTAACCGGTAGGCTACCGACATTATCATGACTTAATTCAATTGACTTCAGCAGTTTAGAAAACAAACATTCGACTGTCCTGCTATTATTACAGACATGAACTAACTACTGACATTGACTTATGGCTGTGCATCTCTGCATTTTACAGCGGTGCGTTCTGCCGAATGAAACACTGATTAAACTGCAAATCAGAATAATTTACTTATAATCAAAGGTGCTCAAACACAGTTTAGGATTGTTTCAGCCCACTTTAACCCGTGACTTTACAGTACGTGCATACTACGTTGACAATTCCCTCCCTCTAATGCTTTCTCTGTAGATAAAACAACCTTAAAGCTACGTTTACATCTTAATGATCTATGCCTCAGACTGGATTAAATCAACAAAGTAATTTTTCACTAGATTTAATTTGGTTGGACTTATTAATTGCCTATATTTCAGTCCCTCTCCTTGGTTCACATGGACACAGTCTAAACACAGCATACATTACAGCTCTTACCATCTTGTAAGTGCATTTGAAATAATACTATACAGAAAGGACAAATAAGTCATGAATAAATCAACAACTAAAATAGATTTATTCAACAAACTTCAAGTACATTACATTTCAAATAATTTCCTGCTTGTACCAAACTTTTGCCTACTGTTCTGTTTTTAAGAATAATTTATTTGACTCCTTTCTAATCCTCCACATTTCCTGCAAGCTCACTGCTGTTTTAAAATTCCAGCCCAATTTGGTTTTCAAAATATTAGTATGTAAGCTGGGAAACTCTGGGATTCGCCAGCGCAATGTTGTATTTTATATTTATTTCTTTGGATGGCACACAAGGCCGACCCTAGACTTTTGGGGGCCCTATAAGCAGGATTTAGTTTGGGTGCCCTCCACATAACGTTACGTGTTGCCGCATCTCTTGGAACTGAACCAACTTTTGTATTGGTAATATTGTTACAAGCTCTCTTGTGGTACATTTCAAGCCCCCCCTGGGGGTTCCCACACAGTTCTAAGCCGCCCCTTAGTTTGCGTATGCGTCAGGCCGGCTCTGATGGCATATCTATGATTAATTGAAGTTCTGTTGAGCTATTGTTTGCCTTCTGTTTGTCTTTTAGGGTGCTCCTTTTATTTTTCCTTTGTTTAGCTTAATCTCCAGTTACATAAGACTTTAATGCAAGACGTGTTAACCTATTCTACAAACTCTGGCACTGCATACTTAAATGCTGAGGGGCTGCTTGTATAACATAGAACTATTTAACATATGCAAGTCTGTGTGAGGCATCGGCTGGTTCGGTTTACTGCGCGCCCCCGCTGGCCTGCTATCGAATCCTGCCAGAGCTCCTGAATCCTCTTTCTCCCCCTCTGCTGTCTACACAATTAAATCAGTCAAGGTGAGTGTACATCTATCTATCTATCTATCTATCTATCTATCTATCTATCTATCTATCTATCTATCTATCTATCTATCTATCTATCTATCTATCTATCTATCTATCTATATCTAAATATATATAAAAAAAGCATGAGCTGGTATGATATTGCACTTTATAACCCACACCACAAACTAGTTTTCTTATTACGAAACATTTCACCTGTATGTCAGCAGTTGCCATGGAGATTTTGTGCAGATTTGTAAGGCTCTGCTTAATGGTCTGACCTTAACCTTGAGCTTTCTCGATTGAACGCTTTCATGATGTTGCAAACATATGTGCATACTTTCTAACGCAAATCAATATTTCAACAACAGTCCATTGGTCCCGCTCCTACAAACACATAGACATCCCTTTTAATATTGATACAGTCCTCAACAGTAAGAAGAAAACTTGTGCTTTCATTAACATATGTTTTGATGTTTATATGTTGTAAACCCTGTGTATTTCTTGAACTGATTTCCAAGCACTCCATAGCCTTGAACAACCGTTTACAAACCTTCCCCCTCCCCCATCTGCATCTCTCTCTCTCTCTCTCTCTCTCTCTCTCTCTCTCTCTCTCTCTCTCTCTCGCTCTCTCTCTCTCTCTCTCTCTCTCTCTCTCTCTCTCTCACTCAAAAAGCTGTGTCTCTTTCCTGTGTGCTGGGGGGCCAGCGAAGGGGAAGTACGCAGAGAAAGAAAAACACTGAGTTCAAGTGCACAAGCTTAAAGACACAGCTGGCCTCAACAAAGGGAAATTAACAAGGGGGAAACAGTCGTGGTAAGGCAAAGTAATGAACTATTGGCAAGACATTTGTGTACACAGACAGTATAGGGATCATTTCACACAGAAAAATGGGTGGGGGGAGGGGTTTGGGTTAGAAAAAAATGTGAACAGGAAAACGAAGAAAAAATGTCTCCTCCCCTTTTCCTCTCTCCACGTATAGTCCTCCAATTCCCTCCCTCCCACCTTCCTTTCTTTCAATCTGTCCCTCCCTCTCTCCTTTCCTTCATTCCTACCCTGCATGCATGCACACTCTAACACACACACACACACACACACACACACACACACACAATGACTGATGCCTTCTTCTCTTGCATTTTCTCACCTCTCTCTGCACCACTGAGACTTTTGTGTGTTTGTCCTCCCTGTATAGCACACGGTGGAACCGGTTCTGCACAGCTCCAGCACAACGTCATGATGAAAAGTACTAATACAGTACTTTTCCTCACGGCATTGATATCCTTTGTCTACAAGGCATGTTTCCCTTCAAAGTCCAGAGCGTGGAGGGGTGAAGAGAAATGGTGTCTAAGGGAGGGGAGATGAGGCAACAGCAGATAATATATTCGACGAGACTGGAGTGAAATAAAGATGACAGTCAAGAGGGAAATCACTAACTCCAGAGTGAGGAAGAGGGGACGGAGAGGAGGAATCAAGCTGGAATTGTGAAAGAACCGCGGGAAAAGGTAAAAAAAGGGCTGACCTATGCATCATAAGCTTAATTCTCTTGCATTTTGTTATATCCATCTAGAGTTGTTATTTAGAAAGAAAAGTAATGGCGTGCACACTATTTCTGTCTATTTTTTATCTCCTGCTATGGTTTCTGTTTTGTGTCCTTTAAGTCATTTCCTTCCTCCCACTCTCGCTGAAACATTTTCCCCATCTCCACGCTTCTCCCATAACTCAGCCATGCCTTTATCTCCTGTATTTGCTTGACAGGATGGGTATATTTGTTGAAAGAGCTCTAAAAGATTCGGGGCCAGGTTGCCCTCAGTTGTGAGGACGAAGGAAAAGGAAGAACCGTGTCGGGGCACTCACTTTTGTGCCATTATTGTGTCGATAACTGTCTTTGTAGGTATGTACAGAGTATTCTGTTAGAGAGTGAATGTTTTCTACCTAGCTTTGGTTCTTAGTTTCAGCTAATATGAAACAGTTGAAAAGATGACAAAGTATTTGAATTATTTGGTCATCATCCTCCCTACTCTGGAATTGATACGTCCCACCCTCTACTTCCCCTTACTGTTTGTCTCAGTACGTGTCCCTCAATTGACTGTCTCACTACGTCCACTAACACCTAACTTAGCTCTCTGAATACCTTTTTTTTGCTTTGTGCCCATGCAGCTCCCACGTCATCCTTGCCGTCCTGTTTGTTCTCAGTTTTGCCTCCATTGTTTAATGTCGACAAGTTACTGTTGTCCCCTAAACTTGCACTTGCTCAAAGCATACTCAGTCAATCAATGCTCTTTACAAACCTTTTCCATCTCCATGGAGGCCTGATACAAGCTCTTAGTCTCTGTACCCCTGACTGCATGCAAACAAACTCACAAAGACACCCCAGTTATATCTCTGCCAGGGTGTGCCATTTAGCAGGGGGCAGAAATGGAGTTTCCCTGGTCTGTGGATCAGAGGGTGATTGCAGTATGATGGTTGTCTTGGTGATGGTAGACTTGATAGTTGCATCTGAATGCAGGTTTAAATCAAGGCCTAATACTAGGTCCAAAGTCTCCGATGATCTTGATGATTTGTAGCTGTTTTGCGTCCACAGACGGTGTTAAGCAAAGGCCAGCTAGCACAGGACATAAAACTTACTTTTGTTATATTGTTTTTTGGTGGAACTAGTTAAGAAAAAGAGTGTACACCATCAACTTCCTAATCATTTCTGATGCTATTCAGGAGTAGTTATTCCTCCTCAGTCTCAATGGGGTGAAATATTTACAATAACAAAGTGCAAGTAAAGTAAAAAAATGCAAAAGGTATTGATTTTATTTTCAAGATTGTTTGGCCAAATGAAACGAATAGAACAGATGACCTTGAATTAATAGGTAATATGGTTAATAGGTCATATTTTCATCATCAGTTAATCTGCCAAATATTTTCATGATTAATTGATTCAAATGCTAATTTTGTTAAACCAACAGTCCAAAACTTAAATATTGAATTTACTATCACCGTAAACTAACTAACTAACTAACTTAATGTAATTTGAGAAGTCAGGACCTGTGAATTGTTGGCGCTTTTGCTAAAGACATTGACATGACCAGACATGATTATCAATAAAGTTATTTAATTTAATTTCTGTCAATTGATGGTTTTTATCTCTACTAGACCAACATACATACAAGATAACTGTGCCGCATACTGACCTTGATGCCTGAATTAATAAGTGGTGTGATGATTTTGAGCCTTGGGAGCTCAATGTTGCACTTCAGCCTACACGGCTAAAAGCGTATTCACTAGTTATGAATCCAGTTCAGCAGATTAGAGGCTGTCTGTTTCATGTGGGCCAAATACAGAGGACAGATGACAGATGACTGATTTTCTTTTGGTATCAAACTACTTTAATAAAAAAACTTCTGTAGTGGCAATCTGACCACAAAAAATGACACTGGAGGGAATTTGAAACCATTTCCAACGCTTTCTGGTGCAAATAATGTCTGCCATTGTCTTAAGGTTATTATTTTATAAATGCATTTCATAACTCCTACAAAAAGACTGTCTGAAGTGAACTCTTTAAGATAAGCAGTAGAGATCTAAAAACATCACTCGTTGAGGTTCCTTCTAAGATCCTGATTCTTTCTAACCTCTGATTAGCATGCACATACACACAGGTGCGCAGCTGACTTAGTGAACAAACTATTCACACAATATTTAAAGCTTTATTGCAGACACAGGTCTATATTACACATCATATAGTATAAAAAGTACAATCCTACCACACACACACCATACACACAATACGCAGCACATGTCTAAATTGGCTACAAAAACTTCTATAAATGTTTAAATTTGTGTCGTTAAATTATTCACAAACTATTTAGATAACCGGTTTGAGTCACTTTTATGAAAAAGTAAAAATTGTCTGATTCCAGCTTCATAAATAAGAATATTTTCTAGTTTCTTCTTTAAGGTCAAATGTAATGCGCAAACTATTTAAATCGGTGGGTTGTGAACATTTCATGAATCAAATATTTAACTTTTTTCTTTTAATTATTCACAAATTTAAAACGGAATAAGAAACATTTTAATAAATGAAGGCCATTGATTGCTCTTGTGGCATTAAGACAATCTATCATATCATAACACTTCAAGCATATGAGTATTCGAGGCATCTCCAAAGCACAGTTTTTTTATAACAATACTCAATACTTTGGCAGAAATAATGGATTACCCTGGCATTTTTTTACCAAAAATGAATGTATCGGTAATTTAAAACCTCTTCAACCTGAGGTCACCACTTACTGATCCCAGCACATCCAAACTTTAGTGTGGAGGAAGTCATTAATGTGTTTCATTTTATAAGCCATAACCTGGCCTTTGCGATCAATTATGTAGCTCTGGTGTGTAAGAGACGGGAAAAGGACCACACACACCAAGCAGCGGGGTCCAGCGTGGAGCGAAAGCGCTGTGGATGTACTAACGCTGTCTCGCGGCCTGTGCGAGAGCTGTTCCCCCCCGGACTCAGTGTTCCAGTTGCATCAGTGTTTGTCGGCCTTCTCTAGGACATGGGAGCTGAAACAAGGCTGGAGCTGAGAGAGCTCCATCTGGATATCCATAGGGCTTTTCTACTCTATAAGCACAGTGCTGATAATGTCTCTCTCTGTCGCACATCGCACAAAGTTTTGCCAGTTTAAATCTGACTGATGTATAGCTCTGGTATTCTGTTCCAATTGCAGAAGGTGCATGTTGATTTGTCAGTTGGTTGCCGATGTTGCTGATAGTGTGAAATAAGTTACTGCCGATGATTTTGTCTCTGAGCTATAGAAAGTACTTTTTCCTTCACTTTATTATCTGACAGCTGTTACTAATTACTTAAAGCACGTGATTATCTTGTAACCCTATGCATTGCTATGTATTAAACTACTCAATGGTACATAAAATATTTACAATTAGCTCCACCTGGAGCAATTACATTAACATGTTCCGTCATTGTTTATACATGACCAAAAATAATCTGTTATAAACAAACAGACAAAAGGGCCATTCTGCATAACAAGGCAGTTAAATGTTGATACATAGATGAGAAAATAGGATATTTTGTCACTAATACTTCATTAAAATCCTGAATCTAGTTCTTGAAATTGTAAGTGTATTTTTAAAGCGAGCTATTGCAACTTTTACTAAAGTAGAAGATATAAACACTTCTCCCTCTACTAAAGAGTAGTGTCTTCATGCTGTTATTTTACACACCTATGCTGTTTTTTTCCTTTCCCCTGTTGTGTAAGAATCTCTACCAGTGACTGAGTTGATATCAGTGAATAGTTCCTTATGGAGGCCCCAGGTGGCTGTCTCGTACATTCAGATGGAGGCAGAGGTGGTGAGGTGGGGGTTAATATTTGCAAGCTGTAGGAATGTGTTTGGAATCAGCAGTGAGAATTCCTCAGTTCTGCATTAGTAGGTCTCAGCGTTGCCTCTTACTTAGCCAAACCCTCTCCTTCCCCTCGTCCCCATGTCTGTCTTCCGTCTCCCTCTACATTTGATCTCCGTCTTTATTGCACGTTTCTTCCTTCTTTCTCGCCTTTTTCTTCTGTGTTCTGTCTCAAAGTTTGGATCCTCACCATCTCTCCTCTCAGGCTCTTTAGATGTCTCACAGACATCTTAAGAGCCTCGGGAGTTGGGGGTTAGATAAAAAGCGAGAGTCACTGTGTGAGTGTAATGATTCTGGTACAGCTCTCTGCTGCTGCAGTGTGTCCTCTTCAGCACGTCAGGCATGTATGTTTTATGGAGCAGGTTCCTGAGGAATGGGCTTTGTTGTCATCAGGCATTGTCTATTCATACCTTCTCATGAGGTAGTTAGTCGTAAAGGGATAGTTCAACATTTTTGGAAGTACACATAATTTGCTTTCTTCACGAGAGTTGAATGAGCAGATTGATACCACTCTTGTCAGCTTAGCACAAAAGACTAAAAATGTGAAAACTGCTAACCTGACTCCCCCCGAAACTACTAAAATATGCCTATCAGCACATTTTTTACTAGTTAAACAAATATGTGTTAATTAGTGAAATGTATGTGTTGGTAGGTAATTTATCATATTTGGTGTACGGACATGAGAGTGGTGTTGATCTGTGTATTTTCTTTAATGAATGAATTATATTGTTAAATATCTTTTGAGGTGTGTACCATTTCTCAAACTATTTTTGTGCCATTTTTAAAGCTTGAACAATTACAACTAATGACTTGAATTGAATAAGAAATACAAATAATTTTAGCTAACTAACCCTAACCCGCTGTATCCTTAAAAAGCTTTGCAGTGATACACATGCTCTGCAGTGGCGCTGAAAGTGTCAGCTGCCCGCGTCACACAACGATACCCTCAAGTGTGCCAGCTCTCTGGTGCCAGACAGAGAGGAGGAGAGAGTGTGACAGAGGGGGAGAGGTGGGTACGGTGTTAAAGAGGGGAAAAGAAAGATGAAGGCGTAAAGAAACAGGCAGTCAGCGACATAGAGACAAGTGGGTGAAAAAGCAAGTGCCAAAGCATCTGAGGGTGGAGGGAAGGCTATAATGCTGAAGCGATGGGAGAACAAAAAAGAGGGGGAGGAGAAATCATTTGTGTATGTCTGTCTGCTCAGTGAATCATTAGAAAATGAACCTCGGGGTTCATGCCACCAAGAGTCACCTCAACAGCTCCTAAGCAATACAAATTCAGCTGGTTGTAGTGATGTCATATAAACATTATACCAGTAGATAAGGTATCACAGCAAACAAACCTTTACAATTTAGATATTTCTAAGTCCCTAGTGGAAGTAAAACCTGCGGTTACAGGCTGTTCTTTGGCCAGTGTGGGTCTTCAGGGTCACATCTGTAGGATGAAAGGACAGGCTACGGCTGGTTGCTTCCACAGTGGGATGGAAAGGTCAGGAAGTGGCTCCAGCACAAACACCAGACTCATTGTTCAAGTTCAAGGTAACACTGAATGGGGGTTTCATTCAGTTAGCTTGGCCCTCCGTCCTCTGACAAGTTGCTGTTTTTAAAAGGTTCATAATTAGAGGAAAATACTGCCTGTGGCAGTGTCTGGCATTGGTATCATGCTGTTATAATTGAAAACTAATTGTCAGTTTTCTTTATTTAATTATTGGTTTTGGTGTGGATTGGGCAGAGCATTGCTGACTTTTTGATTGATTGAAAAGAATTGGCTGCATAGTATCGATTCAACTATTGTGTATGTGCTTACATTTGGCCGGTCCTCAGGTGTGTCCACTCATTGCCCTCTCAGACAATGAACAAGGTCACAGCCAGAGGTTCAGATGTCAGGGAAGCATTTCCCCTCCTCCACCTCAAGCAGCCTCCCTCCCTCTCTCCCTCTCTGTTGTGTCTGTTCGGTCGTCAGCTCCTCATTAACTCCTCACAGGGGATTTCCTGTTAGCCTCCCTGTTCCTGTTCAAACTGGAACAACATTTCAGCTCTTTTTTACAAAACATGAATCATTAAATCTTTCACTGTTGTGCTGAATATGCAAACTTACTACCTAAAATTTGTAAGTACACACACTGGGAATGAAAAAGGTATTTGCAGCATGACTAAACTGGCTGCAGTCCTAAACCTTAGGGAAGTCTAGGACTGTAATTGATGACTTTGTGCTCTCATTGAGTACCGTACAACGCACATACAAACGCATTATTCAGAGTCTGACTCACCCCCTTTAACAGACAGTCAATATCAACACAAGAATGATTAATCAGTCCCTCTGTGGCCCCTCCGTCTCTACTCCCCACCTTCCACTCTCTTTTCAAACCCCCTCACCCTCTCTCAGCATGGTATTGATCTGAATGCATTTACTTCCCATTTATCCGTTAAACCCCCTCCCCCATCATGCAAACACTGCCACTGCATCGAGCGGTCACAAAGAACCTGTCTTCTGTCCACACAAACGACACACTGGCAAGCGCATGCACGTGCAGCTACAGCAAATGCATATTAGCATGTGCGCCATCTGATGCTCTGATAGGCACCACTCTTAACTGCAGTGCTGGGAGATTTGGCTTGATTATTCTGAGTGCAAAATGGGTGGGTTGTTGTCATAGTGCAGGTGCATTGTGTATATGTGTGTATGTACGCACATTAGCCTAAGCACAAGGCAGCATTCTCAAAAGTTTAACTGACACATTAGACCCCCCCTGCTTTTTCCCTTACCATTCTGGTTGGTGGCACACAGGTTGCCATGACACCAGACTGTTTTGTCTGCCCTTTGACCTCTTTAAGGGGTGCTGTGGTCAATCAGGCTTTACATGTGAGGGGCAAATAGAAGGGAGGAGAAGGAGGGGTGATGCATTTCCTCTGTTAAAATGAGGTCCAAAAGGTTCCTCTATACATCCGCTTTGTACAGAGCCAGGAGGTGGGGAGCCTCCGAGAGGCTCGCAGTGAAACAAAGACACGTGCACATTCAGACATGGCAGCGCTCTGCAAGGGTAAATGAACTAGGCTGGAGCTCCCAGGGGGTGGGGAGTTATTATGCTCATTGTGCAGTGGGCCAGCTAAAGCTGTTTGGCTGCTTCTTTTGAAGTTATATTTATCAAACCGGAGCAGGAGGCTTAGAGCTTGAAGCTGGTGCATTGCTTTGTCCACACCGCAGAACGCATGTGTGCGTTGAGATTGCTTTTAGATATCAAGATTTAAACACCCTCATCCTTGGATACCTTATATCATTTTACGTTTGTGATAACTAAATATTGACATCAACACTTTCATGCAATAGTGTCCACATTACAGAAATAGCAGGACTGAACTCTGTTTGCACTCGCGTGTTTTTTAAAGATAAAAAGATTAAAATGAAATGCTGTATATTTTCCTGTTTAAAGTGATTTCCCAAGTGGTCGTGCATGTTATACAGTGGGGAGAACAAGTATTTGATACACTGCTGATTTTGCAGGTTTTCCTACTTACAAAGTATGTAGAGGTCTGTAATTTTTATTATAGGTACATTTTAACTGTAAGAGATGGAATCTAAAACAAAAATCCAGAAAAATCACATTGTATGATTTTTAAATAATTTGCATTTATTGCATGACATAAGTATTTGCTACATCAGAAAAGCAGAACCTAATATCTGGTACAGAAACCTTTGATTGTAATTAGAGATCATATGTTTCCTGTAGTTCTTGACCAGGTTTGCACACAATACGGCGGGGATTTTGGCCCACTCCTCCAAACAGACCTCCAGATTCTTCAGGTTTTGGGGCTGTTGCTGGGCAATACCGACTTTTAGATCCCTAAAAAGATTTTCTATTGGGTTCAGGTCTGGAGACTGGTCAGGCCACTCCAGTATCTCAAGATGCTTCCTACTGGGCCACTCCTTAGTTGCCCTGGCTGTGTGTTTTGGGTCGCTGTCATGCTGGAAAACCCAGCCATGACCCATCTTCAATGCTCTTACTGAGGGAAGAAGGTTGTTGGCCAAGATCTTGCCATACATGGCCCATCCATCCTCCCCGGTGCAGTTGTCCCCTTTGCAGAAAAACATCCCCAAAGAATGTTTCCACCTCCATGCCTCACGGTTGGAATGGTGTTCTTGGGATTGTACTCATCCTTTTTCTCCTCCAAACACGGCAAGTGGAGTTTGGACCAAAAAGCTCTACTTTTGTCTCATCAGACCACATGACTTTCTCCCATTCCTCCTCTGAATCATCCAGATGGTCATTGGCAAACTTCAGACGGGCCTGGACTTTGCTTGAGCAGGGACTGCCGGATTTTAATCCATGATGGCGTAATGTGTTACTAATGGTTTTCTTTGAGACTGTGGTCCCAGCTCTCTTCAGGTCATTGACCAGGTCCTGCCGTGTAGTTCTGGGCTGATCCCTCACCTTCCTCATGATCATTGATGCCCCACGAGGTGAGATCTTGCATGGAGCCCCAGACCGAGGGAGATTGACCATCATCTTAAACTTGCATTTTCAAAAAATTTAAAATTTTCAAAAACAGTTGTTGCCTTCTCACCAAGCTGCTTCCCTATTCTTCTGTAGTCCATCCCAGCCTTGTGCAGGTCTACAATTTTATCTCTGATGTCCTTACACAGTTCTCTGGTCTTGGCAATTGTGCAGGGGTTGGAGTCTATTTGAGTGTGTGGAAAGGTGTCTTTTATACAGGTAACGAGTTCAAACAGGTGCAGTTAATACAGGCAATGAGTGGAGAACAGGAGGGCTTCTTAAAGAAAACAGGTCTGTGAGAGCCGAAATTCTTACTGGTTGGTAGGTGATCAGATACTACTTCATGCAATAAAATGCAAGTTAATTATTGAAAAATCATACATTGTGATTTTCTGGATTTTTGTTTTAGATTCCGTCTCTCACAGTTAAAGTGTACCTATGATAAAAAATGACAGACCCCTACATGCTTTGTAGGTTGGAAAACCGTCAGTGTATCAAATACTTGTTCTCCCCACTATATTTTGGAGCTGTTCTCTCTAAGCTTTCGAGTAAGTCGGTAGCTTTTCATGGCCTTGTCTGGTGATACTTCAGCTGTTCCAGAGGCTGAACCTCTGACCTCTTGGTTAAACAGTCTTTCTATTCACGAGGCCAGCTTGTACCCTTCAAACCTCTGTGTGTGTTTCAGTTGGCCACCGCTTCATGTCTGAGGAAGACCTGGTGCACTTTGACAAGGTAACAATATTTCTATATAATATCACTTATCCATCTATCTAGCAATTTTCATTATCCATTTCCGTTTATCTTTTCACTTAACCCTCAATCGTTCTATCCATTTTTCCTGAATCCTCGGTTCAGTACCGATAACTTTTCCATACACAGGGGAAATAATGGCTCAGACAATTTAATGCATTTTTGAATGAATCTGTGTCACATATGCGCATACATACTGTAACCATACTCTCACACACACACACACACACACACACACACACTCTAGCACCTGTTAGTCACATGTGCAATGCATAAACACACGCAGAGTCTGCTTTATCTATTATATTGTATCAGTTTGTTTAAATGTTTAAACATAATTTAAACAACCTAATTAGTTTCAGCTAGATGGCCTATACGGTATAAACATACGTACATATGTGTTGCATTTCTTCTTCCTATATGCAACATTGTTTATCTGTGTTGTTCCTGTTTGTTACACACACACAAACGGAATATTGGGAGATAATTCAACCATTTAAACCTTTGGCTCTGTCAGAATGTCATGAGGGGGAAAACACTAAAACAAATCCTGCACTGACAGAATCTAAACAAATACAATGGTAGCTCAGTGTCCTTACTCACAAAACGCATTTTTTCTCTCAATTTACTTTTTGAAAGGCTGTAAGACAAAAGACTAAGCCAGCAAAAATGCAGATGCATGCGCACAATTGTCGACTTATTTAAGTCCTTGAGCATATTAAAATGGAATAACTAAAAGGCCTTTTTAATAAGCGTTTTTAAGTGGATTATTTGTCATTGAATGATTTGGCAGGAATTTCCCAAGATTATTAAGTTATGTAATCATAATTGTCCAAAATTTTAGTAATTCTTGCACACAGTCAGTTAAAACAAAATAGTTTTTAAGATACTGTGATGCTCTGACCAAATGCTAAGATCCCAAAACAAATTTCTGACTTGTCTAAAATGAGTTTTACAAAATAGTTTCAAAGTAGGATGCCATTGTTTCTGAGCTGCTTTGTGGCATAACAGGCCAACCCATTTGTTCTCACCAGATACCACCATTACACACAAACACCTACACAAAGATACACACACCTCCACCGCTTTAAAACTTAAGATATATTCTTCCATCATCCATTTGATTGGAAACTTTGAAAGGGTGGAGCTACGAAACGCACACCAATTCCAGCATATGTAGATTGACAGCTGTGCCATAGCAACAGTTTAGCTAGTTGCCAGGGTGTTGGGGTTGCCAGGCAAAGGGTTCCCATGGCAACATTCATTTTGCCATCTTATGTGAAGCTGGCGTCAGCCAAAGCAGATTAGTGTAGGATGGAGCATTGCTCTCACCTGGGGAAAAAACACATGCATATTTCAGCAGATCAAAGTGTTACCCTCTAAAATTACAAACATGCAACACTACGGCGATGTTACCCTCATTCAGAGATGTTGTGCGCCAATGAAAGGCAATGGCAGAGGTGATACACAGGTATTGCCTGTTGTATAAAAGCATTGGAGGCAAAATTATCTTGTTGTGCTGACCAGTGAATCAGTGAATTTTTACATGCCTGTTGAGGACTGTAACCATTAAGTAATATCCCAATGTGTGTGTCACTGTATGTGAATAATTAAGAATGAGAGGAATTTAAAACTTGAATTGAAATGCCCCATTAATGAATCACCCCAGATGGTAGTCATGGTGGAATAGTCCTTTGCTGTTTAGACACTCAGACAGGTTTGCTTAAGGGTGGACTAAGCAAGAGAGAGGATAGCTGACATTGGCACAATTACACTGCATTTCTCCGTGATATGACTATGAAAATATTCCAGACGCATATAAAGTAGAGTCTGTAGGCATGAAAAAACACTGGCCAGCATGTGTGGATAGAGGAGGCAGGAGGGGGGTATGAAGACAGGGGTGGTTAAAAGGGTAAGAGGCGGGAAATGGGGACCCATGAGGGCTGGAGCAGAGAAAAGGTTGAGTGTAGAGGAGAGGAGGGGGGCACTTTGGAACAGGAAAGTGAGACTGGAAGCGACAGACGGAGAAGGATTAGGACCTTAAACACATACCAAAAAAGAGAGGAGAAAATTGGAAACAAATTCCCCTGGCAACATTTTTTACAGTCACAGCAGTATTGTTGCCTGATTGGCCAAAGGGTTGTCCGCTTTCTAGTTTCTTCTTCCTTGTCTGTCTTTTCTCATGGACTTTGCACAGTTCAACACAAAGTCTGAGGAAAGATAGGTGCGGCCTATGATCTGAACTCCTGTATCGTAATGCGTCTTTGTTGGAAGATGGATTCCTTAATTCCCACATGCCAAGCAGCATTTTCATCCAGAGACTGCAGAGCTCCCACATACTGCTCTTTTGTCAGTGTTACAGGCTCAGAAGATGTTTAAAGTACACATTTACAATTCTAACATCGCCTTAATGTTGATAGCACTTGTTAATATATTTTATTTTTGTTAAGGGTCTGCTAAAACTCTTTAAATGGCATTTACATAGCATATTATCTTGCCCCAGTTACATCTCAATCTGTGCTCAGGGTAACGTAACACTCCTGGCTTGTAGCTGTTGGAATGTAGCATTGTGCCAGCAAACGTGGTGCTGTAGCGTGCAACAATTAAGACTCCTACAGAGAGAGGATCCGCAGATTAAACACACTTGAAAATACATGCTTTTTCGCCTAAATGTTTTACCAAAAAAGTGATACAGCTCCCATAAACTTTTGCCCTCTGGGATGTGCCTTAGGTCATTGGGAAAAGTTCATTGGGCCTAGAGTCACATTGACACTTTCAATTTTCAAAAGTGTCAATGTGACTCTAGGCCTTACTGACACAGAGCTACAGAGGTTAGAATGGAGCTTTTCTATTTCTGTCCAAGTAAAGTATCTGTAAAATTATTTAAATAACACTAGTGTAAACATATCAGATGGGCTACACACAAAACTAGTACCATAGCCACATGTCTCAACTTACTCCAGAAAAAAAACACTCAGAAAATGGATTTTACAGGAATTTATTTCTACAGATATGTTTGTGCGTTTTTCTTTCCTTTTGAAAAGTGCAAAGAAAAAAGCCCAAAAAGTGCAAAATACAAAACTTCTCAAATACAAAAACATATCCACATCAATCACACACATACTTGAAATAACTATAAACATAAATTTATAGAAATAAGTAGATATAAATTGATTAAATGGTAAAATGCAATAACTAAGGCCCTATTTTTGCTTTGACACAGCTGCAACCATCACAGGGTACAAATTTTCTGGTCAAGTTTGGTATCAATCAATTTGTCTTCTTGTTGGCTAAACAGGTAGGCCGGTATCGTAACATCTAGTTTTAACTGGAAGGAGGGAATATCAGTTATTCCCACGTTGGCCCTCCCTGAACTCAGCAACATGATTGGCTTTTGACCATGACTATCTATAGACTGATTGGCTGATAACACAAAGCATTGGAATCTGCCGACGTCAGAGAATCCGACAGGGTGCTCTGTAACACTGTAGCAGCCTCGGGAGGAGAGAGAAGCGATCAAAACCTACGAATGATAAACTGTTTAGCTTTCTTTCCGTTGAAACTAGGCCACAAACTACAAGATTGTGAGGCGACCAGCTCGTTTTGGATAAAATGGCTTGGATATTCTAATTCCTTGGATTGTTGGCAATGTAGGAAAAACGTTTTTTGGCAATCTTTCACCGCTCTGAATAAAGACACGAGGAAAAAGGTATGAATGCACACTCGACTTTAGACACTAGCGGCCCAGTATCTTTCTGTATTTCTTTACTTCATAACAGGATTATAACTACTATAAGTCATCTTATGCTTTGCGTGTGGGCTTAATCGAATCATGAGACTTTAAACTTTCAAATGGTGTGCTGCATGAGCG
>NC_045738.1:6255514-6257397 GCF_008692095.1 Etheostoma spectabile | reverse complement strand
GAAGATTTAATGCTTGCAATTTATGAAAATGTATCAGTGGAGAAAACATTTTCGCTTAGGTGGAGAAAATGGTCCCGTCACAGGGCCGGTGTCTGTAGAGACATTAAAAGAAGTTTTGGTTTTATTCAGTCTGTGTGATGTGAAGGAAACTCCATTTTCGCTGTTTGTGTAGAAGTCAGATTTTAGATATCACAGCTGACAGCAGACTTGAGGGTGATGAGTGTTACAGCAAATGTCATTTAACTCCCATTACAATCTGTCAACAATTAAGCAGAATCAGACAGCTGATGTGGATGAAATGCTGAAGTGTGTGAATGTATGGATGTATTGGACATAATATCTGCTGACTTGTAAATGTTTTGTGTGTGTGTGTGTGTGTGTGTGTGTGTGTGTGTGTGTGTGTGGGGGGGTGGGTTGTGTTGGTGTTGTGTGTTGGGTTTGTGTGGTGTGTGGTGGGTGTGTGTGGGGTGGGGGTGTGGGTGTGTGTGGTTGTGTGTGTGTGGTTGGGGTGGTGTGGTTGTGATAACGGTAGGAGGACTGCATTGAATGAACAGAGCACAGATGTGAAGTAGAATAGAGATGTGAGAGGCCTGAGTTTTTTTACAGTCACCAGTAGAGGGCAACAACTCCTAAGAAAAGAAGGGAAATACTATGAATGAACGAAGGAAATGAAGCCTTTGTAGTACTCACACCTACATGAGAGGCTTAGATGTGTGGAAATGGATTTCCATAGGTCTGTTCCACTGTTGTACAATTTTTAGCCGTTTTGATAAAGGCACAACTTCTGTCCCATGTTTTGTTCCATCCAATCCTGTGCCTTCTTATAGTACATTTAATTATGTCAGCTGCCTCGTCTTTGTCTTCCACGGCACCTACCTACATAAACACGATTGAGACTCTCTACATAACTAACCTCCAGGCCTATGTGCAGCCTGAGCTCTATCCCTGTTGCATCATGGCCTTTGCAGCACTCAGTAATAGTTCTTCTCAATTCAGTCACGAGTGCAGATTTGCTACCCTTTTCAAGTTGTACAACTGTAACGTGCATCTCTTCAGGCAAAATCAAACTCCTCTTTTCTACCAAAGTGATAAAAAAAATGTCAAATTTATCCACAACCATATACGTACATGTGATATTTATGTCTAAAAAAAAATCTACATTTATTTGCTCCGAATAAAGTCATTCTTTTGCACAAAAACATGCACAAGAGAAAATTAAAGGTGTTAATCCCTTTTTAAGTCTGTCTCAATCTCAAAACTCGCTAAAGGATTTGGTGAGGACGTTAACAATTTGATTATATTGCTCCCATAGCAAAGAAGTGAGGCAGGTAATTGGCTGATGGGTAGACAGGAGCCAGAAAGGTGTGTACGTAGAATATGTTCAGACACATTTGTCCTGCTGGTGAAGATATTATGGAAAGCAGCTCTACAGTCTGTGCTTTGCAGTGTGAGGTAGTTGGTTGTATGGTTTCGCATAATAAACAGCACGGAGATAACTGTACAACCTTCTAGCTTTCCCTGCGGAGTCACTCCTTGCCACGTCTAATGTACCACCAGCAGAGAGGTAAGTATGTTGTTACTCCGCCAGAGGATCTCCTACTGGTTAATGACACAACCTTTTCCACTGCAACGTCTATCCTCTTTTTGGGCAAATTCCTCCTGTAGTCCTAACTTCCCCATGAGCTTGTCTGTCATTTTGTGTGCAGTATTTGTAGCACGTGGACATGTTGGTCAGGAAGACCACCTGCTGCTTGACGTGCCATCAGTTTTCCCTACTGCAGCAAAAAGAGGAAGCTTTTTTTTCAATCCAAGGTTCTACTTTGAGGTCAGATAAGGGACTGTACGGAAACTATTATTGTGGGAGGGAGGGCATGATTTCATTT
>NC_045738.1:6242743-6255504 GCF_008692095.1 Etheostoma spectabile | reverse complement strand
TTTTTGGACCCTTCCTCTTTCTGGGACTAACTGGAATTATTTTTAGTATATCTTGACACTCCCATTTTTTGAGAAAAGAATGCTAATATAATAACAAATATTCACCAAATTACTGCACCCTGTCTGTGATTGGCAGTAAGAGAACTCCATGTGCAGTGTTACTGTATGTTATAACAGGTAGAGGAGCCTGATAATGTATTTCTGCACTCATGCTACTACTACTGTACATCCATATTACCACTTTGTGCAGTCCTTTTCATCCACGCCAGCACACACTACCACAAACATTTTTTGAATTTCATTTCCCCCAACCCCCCTTTTCCCTTACCCTTAGTTTGTCAGACTGGTAGTTGAGACAGCAGCCATCTGCAGTGCGTTATAGCCAGCTCTCCTCCCCTTATGGAAAAGGGTGGGGGGGGGTATATATTAGAATTGCGCTGATTCTGCACTGTCAATCGAAGCGTTCTTTATCATCCACCCCACAATGCTGCTCTAATGCCAGAATAGACGGCTGAACATCTGACAGTTGTAAGGTGTGTGTGTGGGGCATGGACAATGTATATGGGAGGAATTAGCCCTGCCTCATCCTTTCCCTGTCTTTCCCTCTGATATAGCAATGTGGTAAAGATTGTTTGTACCAGTGAGCAGTTATACTTGGCTCATTTTCCAGCGTGGCAGATGTTGAAAACTGCTATGTGTCAGCAGATTGTTATACGAGCATATTCTTAAACATCACATACACATATGCTGCTCTACATGTCTTCCAAGGTTGCAATCAAGATTAAACCTCTTCCATTATATAACACAGCTTCCTTGAAGCACACGACTAATTCCTACATCACTCTTTAAAGCATGCTTTGCCCTTTCTTGCCTTTGTGCACATACATTTCTATATGAAACAGGTGTGATTTGTTTGCTGCCAAAAACGATGCCATCTCTCGGGATTATAACAGAGAACTAGAGCATCCTAAAACAGACGAGGCAGACACCATCCCAGACTGATGATGTCATCCTCCCTGTGAAGCACTCCCAGTGCTTTGTCTCTCAGTGGCACTGCAGAGTTCAGGCGCACATACACATATACACACACCTGTCTGTGACATTCGGTGCCTTTTTCACTAACATTTGGACACTGTTCATGCCAGAGAGGTTGCTTTTTCTTGGGTTTTTAAGTCAAATTGGCATCCAGATAACCATTGTCTCAGAAATCCATGCTTTAATGTATTCTGGCAAGAGGACAGACAGATTCTGATGGTGACTATAGAATGCAGGAGACTCTCTCCTCTAAGTTTTATAAATGTACAGGCATTTGCCTCGATGACATTAATGCAGGATCAGATGGGATATGTGCTGCGCAAGTACACATTGCATTGAAGCTTACATTTAGTGCAAAGGGGAGAGTGCAGAACACGTATCGCAGCAGATACCGTGACCACGTTCAGCATGTTGTTTCTATGTAAATTTAGGTGGCATGGCAATACAGAATGATTGCGGCTACGGAGGAGGATGTGAAGAGTCCTGTAGTGCATTGGAGCTGTGAATAGGATCAAAGCAGAAAATAAATTCAGCTGTACTGTGTCAAGAACCTGCTGCTATTTTGACAGACTAGTCTATAGGCAATGTGGGTACATCATGCATATTCATGAGGTATTATGAATGCATAGTGTACTGTTTTTTTTCTAACCTACATTTCTAAAAGGTTGGATGCTTGTCTTGCATATTTATGATACAGAAGCTTCATCTGAAAGCCTTTTGAAAGAAGGTGAACACGAGTTAGTCTCAATCAATTCCCATTGTATGTAAGTTTGTCAGTTTTTGCTTTGCAGTAAAAGCTTTTAAAATTCTCCCTAGATGCCACTAGAGTTCGATGTGCTTACCTGTCACTATTTTTTTTAAATTCTATACCTTCATTTTTGTTAGTGAGGGTGTTAACTAGCAACCTATCAGTTATTTTTCTTTTTTCTTTTTTTTCAGAGGCCTCGTCGATGCTCGCTTCTTTAGGCCAAAAGAAACATCTTTTGTCAGTTCACCCTCATTTGCTCTAAATGTGTAACACATTGGTGATATTCTCTGTTGTACAACATGACCAGAACACTTTAGGGCCATTAATGATGCTTACACATCAAGTGTAGTGTTTATGCTCCATCTCGCTGAACAGACGGCCAATCAGTGGGTCTAAATTAGATTTACTTTCATATTTGAATTTCCCACAGGGCCGTATGATTCTGTTATCCAACGAACACAACGGCAACTCTGTCCTCTCGGAGAGTAGCACAAATATTAGAATCAAACTGCCTTGAGACATGAATTGACTGAGCAACCAAACAGGAATATTAAATGTATAAACAAATTATTGGAGGATTAAAAATATTACACATTAAATATGCAGAGCTTTTTCAATTTCTTTGTTTATGCATGCAACAAACAAAGCGTGGGCGTGCTTGCAGGTTTTATGTTCTCACTCAGTGTTTCATGGTGTTTAAACCGCCTCAATTTGGATCAGTTTGATTGTACTGAAGCGCAAACTGCACATTGTCCACCTCTGATGTTAAGCTGTATGATCAAGACTCATTCTCAAATTGGCAAAGCTTTCCACAATGGGTTTATCTAGTGCGTTTAATGTCACTCTGGCTGCAATTTACAGTTGTGTTGGAGCAACATTATAAATCCTTTAACCAATTTGATGATGGTATGATTGCTGTACACATAGGAGGAGGCAGTAATGTCAGGCTCTCAGGTTCATGAGACTCCAGGGCTTTATATTTTCTCTCCCTTCTCATCCTATTAGAAATTCTGACCCCTCCCCCTCCATCCCCACTTTCTGCTACCCTCTCCACCACCCTACCTCCCTCCCCCACCGTCTCTCTCTTTTTCTCTCACTCTCTCTCACACACTGTTCGTCTCTTTCGTAGACACACATGCAAACATGCATGCACTCACTGCATTCTTATTCACTCTTTCCATCTCACACGTTCACAGACACATACACGTAGCTTAAAGACTGGAGTGGGGGGTGTTTACTGGGCTAGTAGACGTGAGGTTTGAAAAACGTGAGGAAAAGGGGAGCTGGAAGGATGACGACTAGAGTGTAAAGAGAGAGGAAGGAAGAGAGGAGACTTTGAGGTACAGTGAAAGCAAAGAGAGACGACTAGAGACCATGAATGCAGCACGGAGGTTAAATGAGTGTTAGTGTGTCCTCTGTTGGATAGCATGTGCACCGGGAGGTTTGATGTATAAATGTGCATGTGAAGCAAGCTTCTTTTTTTTCTTTACTTTTTTTAATTATTTTTTTTTTTACTCTCCTTTATTTTCTTCTTGTTTGCAGCTCTGTTCATTTGTGATGGCAGCCCTGGGAGACAAAAGGTGAGCAGCTGTATAGATGTTGGTGTTAGTCAGGCAGGTACAGTAGGTAGAGAACAGAATAATAGAATCAATACTATTGTCTGTAATGTACCTGCCGCTGGGCTCGCTGTCTGGCCCCGGCATAGACCATCACAGAGAGACAGAGGAAACACAGACTCACTCTGACTGGGGGGAAAAAGAACACTAAGGTGATTTTTCTTTTTTATATTCTATTTATTTTTTTTATTTGGAAGTTGTTTTTTGTAGAACATGCATTTTTGTCTGAAACTTTCATCACTAATTCTTTACATCCTTTTCTTTGACAGTAATAGAACCAGTCATGTTTTGCTGTGTTTGCATGCATGTGTGCACTCTTTTAACAGTATTTGTAGTATGAATGTGATTTTCTCTCCTTGTTTTGTACATGCTGAAAAGCCTTTCAGTGGCCAGACTGCATGTTGTAGACAAGTCATGTCTACGTATTATGCTTGATTCACACCTTCTTTTAATTCTCATTTTTACTTAACCCATAATTTCTAAATCTACATCTGAAATTTACCTCATGACTTTTTTTTTTTTTTTTTTTTTTTTTTTCTTTTTTTAGATCTGGCAGGTATATGAGTGAAATTAGAGGCTGTCAAATAATTTGACTGTAAATGTTATGACTGTACAAAGTGCATTTACACCTGCAATCATCATGAATGTATTCAACATAGAAAATTCCATTTCTGTTGTGCTACGTGATTCGGCATGATTAACAGTTTTGTTTTATTAATACCGACATACTATATTTTAAACAAACCTATAAAGCAGACAAACCACCGCAGCCAAATCCATAATTCTTTTCTAGGTGAAGTTATGACAAATGTGTGCTATTCCTTCAGCTCTGAGCTGGCTGCCATGTCTGTCACATGCAGCATTAACTGAGACGATCTGAAAAACTCCTTATTCCAGAAATCTTTGAGGCCTGTAGCTCATGAAGGCAACCTGTACTGTAGGTAATGCATAATGTGCATCAATGCAGTTCAATTTGTTGCAGGACATGACCTTGCACCTTGCACCTTTTATTCAGTTATGCGACTGAAACACATTTTATGAATCATAAAATATACACATTTCCCTTTTACGTAACACATGAACAGTCTTTCCCAGTCAGCATGTCATTCTTTCTGTCTACCAGTGGGTGGCATTGGCTTCTACTATTTCTATGCAATTCATTTTCTTTGTTTCATCACTACAATATAAAAAGAGGTTTACATTGATATGTTTGGGTTTATAAAACAAAACTACAGTTGGACTTTGTCTAAAGTGTAATTTTTCTTCATTTACAGGTGGATTTGTCTTATATGCCCTTATTCTCGTTTCATCTTAACTGGTAAGTCAGAAGACGGATCCTGTCTTGCTCTTAAGATTGGACTAATAAAACAGTGTGACATATTAAGTCCGGCATTTGGACTGTATATCCCTGATAATTTGTCAAGACTGTAAATCCATGTACATTTTTTTACAGGGAGTTGTGAAGTATAAACCTCAGCAATTATCAAGAACTAAAGATAAATATCCCATTTTATGTTTTAGGCAAATACTCTATTTGTGTGTTATACATAGATTAAAGAGCAATAGTTAAGAACAAAAATGTCCTTTTCTTTAACAGTGTTATGTTCTCAACTACAGATCTAACGTTTTTTTTACATATCTATTAAGTTGACTTTTTTTTTAATCTTCTGACTTGATGAAGCATGTTCAACACCTGACATTTAAAAAAAGAATTCTCCAAAATGAATTGTCTCCACAATGTGCTCAACTGCCGCAATGTTGAGATAATTGGTGTGAAAAATGTTACTTAGTTGCTGCACTGCAAGACAAACGGTTAGTGTGGATGAAATACAGACCAATATGTCATTATGTTTTTAATTGATCAGTTTGCTTGTGATCTGCAGCAACCCTGGAGACCGGTGGGTGCCGCAGAATCCAAATGTCAGATGAGGTCATGTCTGTCTTGGTGTAGGGACTCTGCAGTTCTTTCTTTTTAAACGTTTCATCCCTTCAATGCTTTTTTGTACTTTAAATTGCTCCAAATTCAAACCCTCCCTGTTTTTAATTTCTCAGTATGCCCCTCTGTCCCTGAGACCCTTAACCTGTGAGGTCAAAGCAGGTCACAGGTGAGGTCCTCGGGAACAGGGCTGCATTCAGTTTCAACGTCCTTCAAAAAATGAGCATTTTGTAAAAAAAAAAAAAAAAGAACTTTCTCCTCGTAAAGTCATCTGTTTTAATGTTTCCTTTGGTTTTCTCAAACCATTAAACACAAACTCTCAGATGATGCATTGTCTCGTTTTCTTCTGTCTCCAGCTTTGTTTTTCTTCAGTATGTGGACTGTTTCAGTATTTGTTTACCTGTCTTGATCAAGAAGAAGACAACCCTTCCTCCTGCAGCACAGGCACTCTCAGGGGGCGAACCCTATTGGCTGGCTTTGTGTTATAGCCCTCAATGGGGGGGGCAATAGGAAGACAGCCGAGGGTTGCGACCCCGTCATTTATGTCACCTTCAAAAATATGTGGTTATTGGTGCATCATGTGCATATTTTGTACTTTGTACTGGAAAAGATGCTGTAGTTTTTACCTCCTGTTAATAAAATATGGCAACAAAAAAGTTCATTTTACAGTGTGAAGTTATTAAACATTTTCTGTCTGACACCCAAAAAAAACCTTCACATTGTGTTATATTTGTAATCTGAGTTTTCTTTTTAATTTTCACCACTTATCCTTTGCTGGACGGAGCCAAATGGCCCCGTTTTTACTCGAAGCACCAGTTCTTAAAGTCAATAAAACTGATCTAAAGATTATTTCCTTAGAAACTGTATAAAGATCTGACTGAGCGGAAATGTTTTTATAAATGATAAGCAAACCGTCTTGTCACAGAACATACAAACATTAAGTGCACTCAAACACAGATGTGTATTTGGGATTTTCCACGTTCGACCGTCTGACTAGCTATCTGACTTTGGCAGTCCTGGAGCAGGCTCTTGCCTAATATTGATTGGCTTGTCTGTGTGGAGACAGATGAATGCATTAGTACCCAGCTTACCCTGCCACTGGAAATATATTAAGTTCATGTATTAGGCACCATGTCTGGTTGCCATGGAGATGCACCGGGAATGAGGGACCAGGGAGGAGAGGGGGTGGGAGGGATGAAGAAGATGGGAGACGAGCCGGGGAGACAGGATGTGATGAGGCAGTCGACTTGATCTGTAGTCCTGTTCCCTCTTCCTCCTCTGCCTCTGTCTGTCACTTATGCGTCCTCTGTGGCACCTACATTCCTTTTTGTTCCGCCTCACTTCATTTCCTTTTTATCGCATACTATTTCCCCACTACATTTGAAATGTTCTAAACTCCAACAGAAATATGCACTTTCCTTGCCGAATATTCTATGGATATTCTTTTTGTTCATTTTTCACTCGCCATCACCCCACCTTTTAGACTTTTACTCTTTTCATATTTGTCTTGGGTTTTCTTGCCAACACCTTTTCCACTTTAACTCCCTCTTCATCTGCCCCTCTCCCCCCAACCGCCGCCTCCCTCTTTGGCTCACTCCATCTCAGTGCTCTGCAGTAAAACTGGTGCATTGAGGCAGTAGGAAATGGGGACCAGAGACAATAGAATGGAGGGGAGTCTGTGATGTGATGCTCTTCTCTCAACCCCAAGCATGTTGAAGAAACATGAGCAGGGTCCTTTCAAAATGTTATTTTTAATTTCGTGTGGAACATGCACATACAGTTTATATTCAATATAAATATACACAGACACCTTGGAATTTCCAGGTGTGGTCACTATGTGCCCAGGATTTGAATAAAAACATACAGAAACCTTTGAGTTTTAAGCTCATGCTGCAAAATGTGCACATCGGTTTTGTGCCTTGTGTGTGTTAGCTTGCTGTTTAGGACCTCTCTAAGCTGCTATCAGTGCTTTGTTGATATACAAGACAGTCTTCGCCTGTGTTGGGGTCACATTTTGACACAACACAATGTTAGAAATGTGGATGCTTGCTTCAGGAAGCTGGACCGCATATTTAATAATAATGGAAGAGTGATTGAGGCTGGCAGAGTGGGTGCGGGAAACAATTTCTTTCTGTTTTATCATTTTTACTTACAGTAGGAATTTTTGTTTATACTTGTGTTTCACACGTCCCTCTTCCAGGTGATGGCTATAACAAACAACTGAAAGAACTTTTGGATGCAGAGATCCTGCCCATGGCGAAAGAGTTCGACAAACAGCTGAACGATGGTATGAACACCTGCTTCAATAGACACACACAACTGCACAAGTAAATGAGTGTTTAGGGCGTCAGAATTATCAAGCAAGGTCAGAAATGAAGGGGAGTTAGAAATTAGAGATTTCAAAATGATGCCCTAAAGCACACAATTCACCAAGATGTGTTGAGCCAAATATTTCTGTCTTCCTCCTCCTCCTCTCCATCCATCAGAAACCGTGTATGAGAAAAGGTTGCAGACAGCAGCAGACAATTTCATCGCAGCTGCCTCCAAACTGCCTAGAGGTGAGACATGGTCTCTTCCTCTTTTCCTTCATCTTCTCATCTACAGAAAGGGCCATATTAGGTCATTACAGCTCCCTCTGATCTCTGTCCTATCTCTGTAATAAGCTAGTTACATTATCACAGCCTTTCAAATACTGTGGAGAATAAAGGAAGCAGTCAGGTTGAACTGACTAATAATTCTGGATGTCTGCACTGAATCAACTCATCTGGTTGTAATATAATTTAGTAATATAAGTTGCTTATTTTGTTTTTACAGTCTCTGGATGCTTCCCTCCATGTGGTTAGTGTCTTTTTTTGTCTCTTCAATATCTTGATTTCTGTCATTAGAAACATATCATGGAATTCCTTTCATGCACCCATCAGGTTTTCAGAGTGCAGGTGCAGTGTACAACTGTATTACCTGCCAGTATAATTCCTGTGAATTCCCACTCGACTGTCCAGGTGAGTATTAATAATCCGACACATTAGATCAGTAATCAGAGGCCTGTTGCCTAACATTTTTTAAAAGGTACACTAATCCAGACTTGACACATCTTAACATAACTATATTCTTACCTAAGAAGCATCCACTCTTGATTCTTGAAATGCTCTTAGCAGAAAGTCAATTTAAAAAACAAACAATAAAAAACACGGTTTTATTACCACACGTTATACCTTTTGCACAGAACCCCCAAGGTACACTTTAAGTCCTTGGCTTCTTTATACAAGGTGACAGTTGACTCCCACACACGATGGGATTTCTATCAACCCTGTACAGCAAAGCCACTGTTTAACATATCATCACTTTTACTCTACTCCGCAGAGACTGGGCTTAAGTATTATCATTAAGGAGGGTTCAGACTTCAAGAGCTGCCCCCCTGTGAATGTTATCTGTGTGTGTGTCTTACTATGTGCATGTGGGTGGCTATATGTTTGTGTCAGTTAAAGAAATTGAAGCAGTGGAGAACAGCAGGAGCCAAATGTGGTGTGAAGTGCCGTTTCTCTTACCAGACGATATAGAGGTGATCTGGAGGTTTGCAGAAGAGGTACGCTCGGCATATGGTGAACCATTTATTGTCACTGAAATACCTTTGAATGAATAGTTTACTATTTTGAGAAAAATTAGTTTTGTATTTCTTTCCAAGAGTTGAATGAGAAGATTGATGTCTGTCTGTTAAATATGTAGCTGGGTGGTATGAAGACAGTTAGCTTAGCTTAGCATAAATTCTGGATGCAAGATGAAATCGCTAGTCTGGCACTGTCCTGAGGTAAAATAAAGTGTGAACATGCTGGGGTTGTAACACTGGACTGTAAAGATGGACGACATGTCTCCTTTTCTTCCCAACAGTGTTGTAGTACTCGAGACTGGTTTTGGTCTTAAGACCTCTTTTTTAAGACCTTTTTTTCTAATTTGAAATGTGTTACTGTTAACCCCCGTTCCCCACCCCCTTAATCCGCACTCCCAAAGTTAATGTAGGTGAAAGGAGAAGAAGCTCTGGCTGTCTGGGAGATGTCAGCCAAATCTTCGGTATTAACATTTAATTTATTTATTATATTTTTTTACAAAATTATTTTTAGAAAGTTTATTTGCAAAACATCTAAACAAAAACAGTGTGTAAAATCTGAAATGTTACCTTTATCGACACAGCTGGGACCACCTTAATTTTTTTTAAAATCTGTGTTAAGTAAGGAAGCCTAAAGGAAGGTAAGTTAGCGAGGCTAGCTAGCTTACATTATCAATCTCCCTCTGTACCAAAACTCTCCAGAAATCTCTTCACCCCTCACCCAAATGGATTTAGCAAATATTAGCTACACATAGCTAGTTGTGTACATACTGTATATTTCAGTTCTTTGGTCTGGTCTTGGGCTTGACTTGGTCTCGCCCTGCCTTTGGTCTTGGTTTTTGTCTCAGTCTCAACTCCTCAAAGTCTTGTCTCGGTCACGATACACTCTGGTCTTGGTAATGACTTGGTCTTGGTTTAGGTGGTCTTGATTAGAACACTGCTTCCCACTGTGCAAAAGTGAAGCCAAAATATCCTGGATATGGGCGCTGTCAATCTGACAATTCACCAGGTTCTTAAAGCATCAAATAACTAATAAAAACCAAACTTATCAGAAAAATGAACACTTGAACAAACATCAACGTGATAACAAAAACCTAAAATGACAGGAACCATCTATAGGAAAAACGTCTTTGACATGTACTTTGACTTTTTGAATGGCCCATTTCCTGTCCACTTACATGGAGGTAAGGATTTATGACCCATTTTGCAGCAAACCACCCATGGGGAAATCAAGATGTTTTGGCTACACGTATACATTCTGTGCATCAACCCATGGTTGTGACTTATTGAGATGCAACTAAAAAACATGATGAATGTATACAAAGCATGTATAGTGCTATATTGGTCACACATTGTAAAATAGCGCACTCAGTACGCTGACTTCCTAAATGGACTAAATAACTTCTTTGGGAGGTTCGAGGCACTAAACAGCACTCCAGCAGTGAAGGCTGTTCCACATCAGGAAGAGGAGGTACTCTGCCTTGACACAGCAGACGTGTGGAAGACTCTGAGAAGAGTCAACCCGCGGAAGGCACCAGGTCCCGACAACATACCTGGGCGGGTGTTAAAGGAATGTGCAGGTCAGCTGGCTGGTGTGCTCACAGACATTTTTAACACCTCGCTGGACCAAGCCACAGTGCCAGCATGTTTCAAGTCTGCCTCCATCATTCCGGTGCCAAAGAAACCCCAAGTCACCTGTTTCAATGATTACCGGCCTGTTGCACTGACTCCCATCATTATGAAGTGTTTTGAAAGGCTGGTGAGAAACCACATCGTCTCCAGTCTCCCCACAACATTCGACCCGTTTCAGTTTGCCTACCGGCGAAACCGCTCCACTGAGGATGCCATCTCCTCCGCTCTTCACCTGAGCCTTGCACACCTGGAGGAAAAGAACACCCACGTGCGGATGCTGTTCCTGGACTTTAGTTCAGCGTTCAATACCATCATCCCACAGCACCTGGTGGGAAAACTGGAACATCTGGGCTACAACACACCCCTTTGCAACTGGCTGTTGGACTTCCTCACCAACAGACCTCAGTCGGTCCGGGTCGGACAGAACATCTCTGACGTCATCACCCTCAGCACGGGCTCCCCTCAGGGCTGCGTCCTGAGCCCCCTGCTGTTCACTATGATGACTCACGACTGCGTCCCCAGGTTCTCCACTAATCACATCGTGAAGTTTGCGGACGACACAACGGTGGTGGGCCTGATCAGGGATGACAACGACCAGGACTACAGAGAGGAGGTGGAGCAGCAGGTTTGCTGGTGCAGAGACAACAGCCTGATCCTGAACGTGGAGAAGACGAAAGAGATCGTCGTCGACTTCAGGAAGAACCGGCCTCACCACGCTCCACTGCTCATCAACAGCTCAGCTGTGGAGGTGGTCAGCAGCACCAAATTCCTTGGGGTGCACATTACAGACAATCTCACCTGGTCTGAAAACACTTGATCACTGGTGAAGAGGGCACAGAAGCGTCTGTACTTTCTACGGAGGATGAGGAGAGCCCACCTGCCCTCTCCCATCCTCACAACCTTCTACAGAAGCACCATAGAGAGCATTCTGACCAGCTGTCTCTCTGTGTGGTGTGGAGGCTGCAGAGCCTCTGACTGGAAGAACGTGAGGAGGGTGGTGAGAACAGCAGAAGGGATCATTGGGGCTCCTCTTCCCTCCATTAAGGACACTTCATCACAGCGCTGTGTGTCCCGAGCCCGAAATATAATCAAAGACCCCACACACCCCCACCATGGACTGTTTACCCTGCTGCCCTCTGGAAAGAGGTTCCGCAGCATCCGCTGCAGGTCCACCAGGTTCTGCAACAGCTTTTTCCCCACTGCCATCAGACTGTTGAACTTCTGATCCATAAACTGAACTCTGCACCTATTGCACGCCATCAGGTATTTAAATGCTGCTGAACTTTTAGCCATTTCAGTTCCTCTCTTTTTTACTCTTTTTTACTCTTCAATTTGCACACTGTTCATCCCCTGCACTGTTTTACACTTTGATCACTGCTGCACTTCTCTATAACTATTTGTAAATAATCCGGAAATGTATTCCATCGCACCTGGAATATCATTGCAATATTTATAAGCTGTATGCAACGCAATTTCGTTCTGTATGCACTCTGTACATATAAAATGACAAATAAATAAAGTTGAAGTTGAAGTTAAAAAGCTAGCTATCAGTTAAAAATGTTAGTGCTGTGTCTGAGTTGATCATAGTGAGCCATCTGTATGACCGACCTATTCAAACATTCGGTTCCTACCCACACGATAAATGTAGCGGCAAAGGAGACACAGGGCACGCCTCTCTCATCCATCATTTCAACGCCACCCAACACAATACAACATGGGGTCGAGGGGTATAGCTCAGGGAGCAAGTTACACAGTAAACAACATTTGGCCTGGTGAAATGAAGTATGTGTGTGACCATTTCTTGGCCAGTTCAGTGACTTCCTGCAATCTTTTTTTCACTGTGAGGTTGCAAAGACCCCCCCTAACCCAGGACCTCACTGCACAAGGGAAAGAAATATTCCAGCACATAACTACCTTTAAATTTTTTTATCTGTTTATTGATCCCCTATGGGAAATTACAATTTACATTCTGTGTCCACACTTGGTCCACACAGTCCTGAACTACACACTCAGGATCTATACATGCACTATTGGAGAGATGTCAGAGTGAGAGCCCTGAGCGGGTGGGTACGGTGTCTTGCTCAAGAGCATCTTGGCAGTGCCCAGGAGGTGAAGTGGCATCTGTCCGGCCACCAATCCACACTCCGTACTTTTGGTCCATACGGGACTTGAACCAGTGACCCTCCGGTTCCC
>NC_045738.1:6241741-6242733 GCF_008692095.1 Etheostoma spectabile | reverse complement strand
CCTAAGGACTGAGCTACTGCCACCCCATCCTTGTAAGAAATTGTAATTTTACTCTTCAGGGTTTTTGTGCGATTTAAAAATAAGATATACCATGTTAATGGTAAGCTTTAGATCTGCTGGTATGTGGATTTTGTTAACTTAAGAAAAGTCACGCTAAGCTAAGTTAACTGGTTAACCTCATATTTAATGTACAGATGTGAGAGTGGTATCAATCTTCTTATCCAACGTTTGGCAAGAAAGTGAGTAATTGTATTTAATTTATTTAAAAAAAAAATTGTCATATTAAACATATCTTTTGCATCTGTGCAGATTAGCATAAATAAATCCTGCCTCTACAGCATTTGTACTCATTTTAATTTATTTGGACAGGTGGAAACCCAGCAGGTAGATCAGTTTAAAGAAGTGACTGCGGGGGTCGACAGGCTCTATTCCATCCCTTCAACCAGCTTGCATCATCAGGGCACCTACCAGTGTGAGATCTACTCAGGCCAACGCTCCGTCGTCAGGCTATACTACTATCTCTCAGGTAACAAGATACACCACCTTTAGGAGAAAAAATGTGAAAGTGTGATTGAAATCAGAAGACAAACAATACAACACCTTCACACCTGAGGATAGATAGATAGATAGATAGATAGATAGATATTGATCCCAAAAAATGGGGAATTACAATAAGCTTAGAAGATACAGATGCAGTAATTTTTTAATGGAGTAAATATACTAAACACTTTGTCTTCATCATCTATGTTTGAAGGATTGTGGAAAGCTCTACGCAAATGTCCTACATATATTTTTATAATGTAAAATTTTCTTTTATTTGCATTATTAGATCGAATGTGTTTTGTAAAAAATAATACAACAGATGAATATTTACTTAAAATATTAAGAATAACTTTGGAGGAAAATAGGCGGTCCAAGTATAAACAAATGGAAAGAGCAAAGATTCACTCAATACACATTTGATATTCATTTGTACTCTTTTTTTTTTTTTT
>NC_045738.1:6228988-6241731 GCF_008692095.1 Etheostoma spectabile | reverse complement strand
ATCTTTTGCATTTTGTGAGTTGAAATTTTCCCATGTATTTTTTCTATCCATCTCTCTCTCTTTCTCTAAGTGACCCCCCAGGTTGTGGCAGGCCACACAGAGCTGCAGGAGATATTCGACCTGTCTCTGCTCCCAGGAGGGCGGTTACTCCCTGCGTCTGGTGGGCCCCCTCGTCCCCCCCTCTTCCCCTCGCCACTGCTTCTCACCGCCTGTTTAACTGCTTTGCTTCTGCTGCTGTTCCTCTCCCTGGGGTAAAACAAATCTATTATTTGTACAATGTCAGACGTAGACATCAAAGAAACTCATAAATGTTTCCTGTGAAGTCGAGATCCACACGGCCAAGGCATGCTAGTTGGTATCATATGTCCCCTTTTTTCTTTATCTTTTGCAGAGCTCTTTATTGGTCCTCAACACCAGAGAAAACAAGCCATGCTGAACATGAAGATGGAGTTGAAGATCTGGGATTTTTGAAAGGTGGGAAGATACATGTCGTGCAATAAAGGCATTTCGTCAATCCTCTTGTCTTCTACAGAGCGTTACGTCATAGCTTACAGAAAGCCTGTGTGTGACTCCTTCCACCACGAGAGGGCAGGATACATACGTAGCTCTATCAGCGGTGCCCAGTCTACTACAGCATGTCTACACTGATGTAGAATAACTAACTAGGTTTACTCACTTACTTTGCATACTGTAAGTCCATTTAAAGTACTTAAGGTAATATTGTCCCTTTTACTTCTCTACATTTATCTTAGAGCTATACTTACTTTTCGTATTTAAATGAGTTTATTGAATATTTGTGATGAAACTGCCAACAGTATATAATCAATAGTTAAAATTGTCTCCACTTGAACCAGCTACCACAAAATATACTACATTAAATGCTATTAGGTCATAGAAAATGATAATCTAAATGAACTTAACAATTTAAAAGATACCATTCTGCATGATAAATATTTCATTTTTATATGTTCTGCACATTTTGCCCATAACACTTCTGCTAAGACAGGACTTTTAAATGATCTACATATCTTCCATCAACTGTGTCAGAATAAAAAAAATAATAATAAGATTCAGTGCAATGCTCAGATTTGCCACGATAGATGGAAAACTTCAATGTTGTCCAAATACCATCAAATACAAAATTTCCCACAAAATAAATGTACTTTCAGTTTAAACAACCTAACACAACACGGTATGTTCCTACCTTACTTTTGTTTATCTATACCAACACGGAACATGTGGCAGTTTATCTGCAGATGCCCAGAAAGGAGAGCTAAAGTGAACTGAGAGGAGAAAGAAAGGAGAGCTAAAGTGAACTAATCTGGTGGGGCAATAACACTGATGATGACCGGGTCATATTATGTTATAGGGCTCTCTTCTATGGGAAAAAGGACATGCAGCAGAGCTGTGATGAAATGGGAGAATTAAGCAAAACTGACTAGGTCCAGTACAAACATTGTGGCCTTTAAAAGGCTGGGAACGCCCTGGACCAAAGGTGCTGGGTGATGGACACAGAAACATCCAGACAGTTGTGCTGATTAGGTTTTAAAACCTACATATAATTCTAAACTGTAATACAGAAACACCAAATTTAAAACTTCCTTTGTTATACTGCCATGTGTGAAAAGAGAAAGCGGGCTGAAACAGCTGAGCCTTCAGGTGACCACAAGGGGGCAGCAACTCACACACTACATCTCATGTCAGAAAGCATTTAGTCAGAATTGGGTTTGAACTTTGTAGTTACATTTACATTGTGTCACATCGGGGCTGGGTTCCAGAGAATATTTGGTTGCTAAGAAAAAAGATAACATCTCCCAAAACAAATCGGAATGATCACATGTTCTTTTATTACAAAACAGATTTTTACTATGAGTGTGACGTTACTCATACTGCATTTGTGAACATATTAAATGTTAAGTTTTTCCTAAAGTCAACCAAAATAAAGCCACAAAAGAAAGGGGATTACATAAATAAATAAATGAATAAATAAATAATACGTTGCAGAAAAATAGATTTCCCTTTTCCTTCCATCAATTGAAAAAATAAATATTTTTATATCACTCTCACAAATCATTGTAGTTGCAAGTTTCCCAACACAACACTTTCTAATCTTTATTGTTGCTTATGAGGACCTGCATTGGCCTGGATTTATAATAATATACATCCAGGCCAATGCAGTGTGTGTATATAAATATGTATGTGTGTATATAAATATGTATGTGTGTGTGTGTGTGTGTGTGTGTATATATATATATATATATATATATATATATATATATATATATATATATATATATATATATATATATATATATATATATATATATATATATATATACACATATATGTATATATGTGTATATATATATATATATACACATATATGTATATATGTGTATATATATATATATATATATATATATATTATATGTCTATATATTTGTGTATATATGTATGTGTGTATAGCTCCTCACTCTATCACTTTTTGTGACTAAAAACACGTTGTTGGAAGATAAAACTTATTATGGACTCAAGAAAAACGCATTGTGTGCTTTTTCTTCACCCATTATTACCGCCTCACATAGATAACGTGCAGAGAGCATGTTGGCCAACTCATAAAACCAAATTGTGCTAATCTCACTTGTTATCAGATCAAAATTATCAAATGATTCATTACAGATTTGTGCAGTACAGTATAGATCTTATATCACATTCCAAATGCTGAATACTAATAATACACTTCATTTATATAAACAAGGTTTACAAGGTCCTTTACAGGGTAAAAACAATTAACAGAATCGTGAGTGTTAATCACACAAACAATCATATCAATGGTACCATCAATAAAACAATAATTATAACAACGCAATAAGACATTAATCATAGTAATAACGAAAATGAAATCAAATAGTGTGGGAAGGTAAGACGGGATGATCAAAGGAAGGCTACACTATACAGTGTTTTATTAGGAGTCTTAAACAAAGACATTGAATTAGTCATCTCCTTTACGAGGAAGTCTGAGGGTCATTATTATAATGATAATAACTCATATTGCTCATCCTGTAACTATGCTATTGGTACTTTTTAATTACCTGTATTTGACCAAAAACATATTTGACCTGCATACCACCTGTCCTTAAACTCATTTTGAGCGCTGCAGTGTAGAAAAATGCCCAAAAAGGGAGGAAAACGCATGTACACTTAGTCAATTAGACAAACTGTAGAAAACAATCATCTTATTGATAAATGCTCTTCTAAAAAGTGTTTGACTTCTTCCTTAATAGTTACATAGTTGCTAAGAACCTCCTGTTTCGTTCTGATAGCTGCAGAGCAACACACTGTAACTGTGGTGGGTGGTTCCAGGTACAAGAAGGAGATATCGGACAACTCAAGCACAGCCTGCTCTTGTGGGCATCACCCCACACCAATATAATACCTGCCTTCTGCTGGAAACCACAGCACCAATTCTTCGTACAAAAGGGGCACATGACTGATAGAGATAACACACAACATCAAAGATTTCCACTGCAAGACCAAGTAATGAAAAATTCATACTGAAACATCCCAGCCAGGGCCGGATCTAGGATTTTAGAAAATCATAAGTCACAAGTTAAGGTCCCCCATGAACTAAGATAGTGAACAGTTACATAGAGAGATACAGATACATACCCGCTTAACATCAGCATCTGAGCCTTGAATTCAAAGCACCAGCTGTAAGTGTGTTTAGACAAAATGCAAGGTGAATTTTAGGTGCAGCGCAAGTGCATACAAAGTAAAAGACAGACCCAATAAGATGCAAATTAAGCAAAAATATCCCAGCCATCCTAAAATGTATAGAGACAAGAGACAATAACAAAGTTTCTGGTGAGTTCCGTCAGACGCTGGACTGCCGCACAAACTGGCGCACACATGCCATAGACATGGTCAGTGTGTCCGTTGCTAGCTATCTTACACAAAAAACTACTTCAAAACTGTTCACTTGGTACATTGTTAATTTCAAAATGCACAAATGGTGCAGTGGTCAAATTTGCACGAAGGCCATGAGGTGAAATTAGCTTGTTCAATTTTTTGTCTGAAAGTAACCTCCCCCAGGGATATTTGATACTAAAAAAAAACAAATTCACAGAAAAAATACAGAATAAATAACTTTGGTAAAGCTACAGCCCTGATCCATAATCTTACCTGAATGGAGCCCATCCTTTTTAACTGTTTGGACTGTAAGGCTGCAATGCCATGTTTCTGGTATAAATACATAAAGAATCAAGGTCATACAGTGTACATACATACATACAATGTATAACACAGGTTGGCTATAAAGTTCCTGAGAATGACATTTACCCTTTCAACACATTTTGAATGTTAACCTTTAAATTCTTATCTTAACCAATGTCTGATTGACATGCTACTTAGAGGTGGGATAGACTATAGGTAATAACATTGAACCTCTGAAACTGTGAGAGGTCACAGAAATGATTATCACACGAATACTTTATCAATGTAAGTGTGTTTTGGGTTCCACCAAATACAGAAGATTGCCATGCTAAATGAATGATGTTTCAATGGTTGAAGAAACACAATGCGAGGACTGACTGGGCTGTGCGAGCCTTATAAAGCACGTGGAGAGTCTAAATATAGTCAGACATGACTCAACACTCAACTTGTCGTTTCATAGGCAGATTGCTTGTATTTTTTCCACTGGGTTGCTCCATTGCAAAAGCAACCAATGATGCATTGTGACCAGCCTTACAACAGGAAATGTAAACTCTAAATATGTAAAATGGTATCTGAATTATTTTTTGGTGTAGTCTGGATTATATTTAGATTCTAGACTGAGTCTTCTTTCTTCTCATTTGGACCCCTACTCACTCTCTCTATCTAAATATGCAATAGGCAACAGAGGGGAGTGCCCGGGAGGTTAAAAGCGTCATAAAGGTTATTTGTCAAAAAGCTCCTTCAGCAGATCTCACTGTTGACAGAACCATAAATCAGTCCTTTCGTTCAGAATTGTGTGTATAAAAGGTGTAATTAATTTTCTTATCCTGTAACTTTGAACTGGTTGAACTTTAATTCCTGTTTATGATATTGTACACTCGTCACAATACTAGGAAGCAATCAGTCTAATTATTTGCTTGTTTAGTTCCAATGAATTATCATTTAATTACTGTATTTTCTTCTAAAATTTCCTGTTATAACATGTTAGGTTTTTTCAGAGCTGACGTTTGAAAATTATGTTGGATAAGGGTTACCCTGTTGTGTTTCTCTGACCGTGTATTGTGACTGTGGCACACTGTACCTCAGGCAGAAATTATCTAGTTTTGATGAAAACTCAGGAAAATACCTGCTGCATTTTGCCATTTTTTTGTTCGAAAGTGCCAGAGGTCCAGGTAATAATGGATCTCATTAGTGTAGTACATTTACAAATTTTGAGAATGACTCATTCACTCTAAAGGACAACAAACTTCATAATGTTTCCCCTAATCTATATTCCATAAATATTTCAGACACTGACACATTTTGGGGTAAATGATGCTTATTGTTGGGACACTCCAGTATAAAAAAAATGATTGTGACAATCCCAAGGGGGAACTATGGTTTTGATCGCTCCAGACAGTGACTTCATGTTTAAAGTTGGGGGAAAGTTGTGGGCTCTGATTGGTGTTCATTGGTTTGCATCATCAAACTGTGTTTTTGAGCGATGTTCCAGTAAAGGATTGAAACTCCACCAGTATGAATGTGCATGATAGTCATCTCTGCAGATCGAGGGAACACCCTCAGCTTAATTTGTCCAAAAACTGTGTGCCAAAAATAACTAAATGATCTAACAGAGTTCTCCATTCTTATTCTGTATACTGCTTCATTCTCTAATCTCTACATCTGTTTTATGTTTTGCCGTACGAAAAGGAGTAAATGGAAAGAAAAATAAACTATAGTCTATATACTTGGAAAATACTGGATTGTTAACGACAACCACAAGCCACTTCAACAAAGAGCAACAACAAACTTAGTATGTTTTATTGTGTTGTTGTGAAAAGCAAAAACATGTCATTATCGATGATATATTATACACATGATAACCCATGTAGTGCTAATTTATCTACCGCAGTGTGTATCATCTTGTATTAATTATGACATATATGATCTTTAATTGTAACCACTGTGGTGGTTTTCACGTGTTGTGGAGGAGCTACTGCAATTTGCTGGAAAAGTATCTCTGTAAATGACAGCTTCCTCCAAGACAAAGTTCAGACTGAATGAGACCAACAAGAGTTTAGAGCTGAAGGTGACACAACACTTTGTGGTCCATATTTCTCCTTCCCATTTGTAACAGATCAAACGTGAGCCTCAACATGTGTGCCAGCTTAAACTGTTCCTCCTTCTTGATGTCAGGGATAGAGGCCCAGACAGGGTGGGGAGGGCAAGCTAATTGAAAGCAGACCTGGGGGAAGTGATGTTTGGCTTTGTCACTCTTGGTTTTCTTGTAACGTCTTTTAAATATCCTTTTGCAGACTCATTAAGGCGTTGTAACTGTACAGAAACAGATTCTTATGTTATATATCACCCCAGAGCTTTGAGGTTTGCATTGGCTGATTTACAGTTTGGGTAAAATATTCATAGTAAAAATGTTGCTATTAGAGACTGAAAACGGGGTATGACTGGGAAATCTGATGACTAATGTTGACGCTGCTATTGAGGAAATCCAGAACTTTTACTCATGTAAGAAAATATTATTGTCTGCCAAACTATAGTTGTTTTAACCACGATCAGAGGTCTTGACTCACTGTCTTATCAGTGACTTCGACAGTGGTGTCCTGGAACGTGCTCCAAACTGCATGTAGTGCAAAGCAGACTGTAGTTTATGGCCATGATGTTTCACTTTCAGTATTGCTCCATTGCATCCAGAAATTTCGTCAGATCTCTTTCATTTGGCCGGATGTCGGTTACCTTGCGCTTTCTTTGTGCTGCAATTTTAAACTCCGGTGGATTTATGAGGACTATGGTTAACTGCTCCTCAGATCTCTGCATGGTAAATTAAGAAAGCTAGCTAGGAAAGCTGTCCAATCTTTTCTGTTGCACGACTAAAACAGCTTTTGAACGTACACGTTCCACCAAAACAGTTCAGTTTAAACAGTGGCACTATGGCACCACTCGGCGCTTAGCACTGCTGATGAAGATTCTGATTGGTTTAAAGATATGCCAATAAACCAGAGCACGTTCCTGTCCCATCCCTGAATGCTATGTGGACTAGCCAGACCCTCCTCTGCAGCAGAGGAAGGTCTAGCAATAAGAGACGAAGCAGACGATAGAGTGGCCTCTGATTGGCTTGACCATTTCCTCTCCTTACACATCACTGGGAACATGCACCGTTGGTTACTCTTCCTGAAAGTGTGTAGCAAATCCGCTCTATAGCCGTTTTTTCAAGGGCTTATAGCCGTTATCCACAGTGTTTATTCCCCTTGTTCCACAGTGAATATGTTGATGGAAGTCAGGGATAAACTTTTAAGGTAAGCCTGATTGAAGTCTCAAGCAACAATGAGCGCACCATCAGGACTATCAGTTTGTGAGCAGTTCAGGTCTTTGCAAAGATCTGACATGGCAGTCTCTGTACTTGTCTGTGGTGGGACGTAGAGTAGATTGCTGTGATAATGACCAATGTCATTTCCCTCGGTAGTGCGGTTCCCATTTGATTGACAGTAACTCAGATCAGGTGAGAAGGAACAGGATAGTAATTTCACATTCCTGTTGTCACACCGGTCCTTATCCACCATAAAGCACATGCGTGCATGCTTCCTTTATTAGAGTCACCTGCTTATATAGCGTTGTCTGGTATTTCAGGATTAAGTCAAGTTTCATTGGAACAGTTCCTGATTTCCTGTTGGAAACTGATATGGGCACAGAAATTGTTCATTTTATTGAAGCTTTTTCATTGGCTAACAACATGTTTGGTAGGGAACATCAGTTAGGTCGGAATCTCAACTGTAGTTTAATCCCCACCGCTTGCCTTGATGTCTCTTCCAATGCAGAGACGTCTTGCTTGTCCATGTAGTGGGGACCAAAGCTGAAGTTCATCCTTCCTAATTTTGTTTTTCACTTTTTGGTTGATGTTTTCTTTGATGTTTACATTTGAAAATCGGCCAGATAGCCGAATCAGCAGGAGGAGATTTCACTCAATGGAAAGTTGATTTTCTTATCTTCTTTAGTGTCTTGTGGTTATATGTAATCATCTTGTCCAAACAAAATACAGTAAATGTATAAATTGTTCACAGAACAGAAAGTATGGCACCTGGACAGGTCCACACCTTCTAGAATTTTTGTTTTTTGTTTAGAATTGCCTTAGTGTAATTTCCATCTATTTCTATATATGTTATAATATTACGCAAGTTGTTCTACTGTAATTTCCCTCTACCTCTACATCTGCCACCTGGTAAATAACAGAACAAAGATAACCTTGCATCCTTACGCTGGCTCCACGTTCACTTTAGGACAAACTTCAAAACCCTCTTAATTCTCTGCAAATCCCTCTGCCCCTGCATGTATAGTGTATCAGAACTTCTCACCCCTTTTTTCTGTGTATCTGATTTCCAGAGATTTGTATCTTAACTTGTTTCTACCTGAATATTGTATTTCCACAATGTCTATGCATGTGTGTTTTGTGCTTGTATATATGTTTCGTCTTTGTGAAGCAAAAACGAAACTTTATCTTTGTACTGTTCTTAAATGACTGTTTGATCATCCATCTTTTGATTGCCAGTGGGATTGTGACGACTCTGGTCCTTCTCTAGCAATAAAAGACAGCTTTAAAGTCGTTTACGTATTATACAACAGGGAGTCATTCGCATTACATTTTTCAAATATGATTCCCTTGAAGTGATTAAAAAAACCGCTGCCCCACCTAGCTCATATAACTGGTAAAAGGTCAGTTTCATAGATCAGTTAGTGTTCATAGATCCTCCTTACCTAAGAGTCTACATTTCTCATGGATTATTTTTCAATTGCACTTAACATAAGTTTAGGGAGATGTTTCTATATGTACAATATTCAACTTTTCCCATGTGAATATATTCAAATCACAACACCCTAAGTTCTATTAACAGAATATACCGCATACACAAATACTATCCATCCATCCATCTTCATCCGCTTTATCCGGTATCGGGTCGTGGGGGCAGCAGCTCCGCAGGGACCCCAAAATCCCTTTCCCGAGCCACATCAAAAGCTCTGACTGGGGGATCCCGAGGCGTTCCCAGGCCAGGGTGGAGATAAATCTCTCACCTAGTCCTGGGTCTTCCGAGGCCTCTCCCAGCTGGACGGCCTGGAACACCTCCCTAGGGAGGCGCCCAGGAGGCATCCTTACCGATGCCGAACACCTAACTTGCTCCTTTCGACGCGAAAGGAGCAGCAGCTACTCCGAGCTCCCTCGGAGGACTGAGCTTCTCACCCTATCTCTAAGGGAGACGCCAGCACCCTCCTGAGGAAAACCCATTTCGGCTGCTTGTACCCTGGATCTCGTTCTCGGTCATGACCCAGCCTTCATGACCATAGGTGAGGGTGGAACGAAAATGCCCGGTAGATCGGAGCTTTGCCTTTGGCTCCGCTCTCTTTTCGTCACACGGTGCGATAAACGGAATGTAATACCGCACTGGCTGTCCGATTCTCCGACCGATCTCAAGCTCCATGGTCCCCTACCGCGAACAAGACACCAAGGTACTTAAATTCTTTCACTGGGGGAAGGACTCACTCCCCACCCGAAGAAAGCACTCCATCGGTTCCTGCTGAGAACCATGGCCTCAGATTTAGAGGTGCTGATCATCCCAGCGCTTCACACTCGGCTGCGAACCGATCCAGTGAGTGCTGAAGGTCACAGACCGATGATGCCATCAGGACCACATCATCCGCAAAAAAGCAGCAATGAGATCCCGAGCCCACCGAACTGCAACCCCTCCCCGCCCCGACTACGCCTTGATATCCTGTCCATAAATATTAAACAGGATTGGTGACAAAGCGCAGCCCTGTGGAGGCCAACCCTCACTGGAACGAGTCCGATACTGGAGGCAAGCTCTCGCTTTGGTCACACAGAGATTGGAGGCCCTGAGAAGGGACCCCCTCACCCCATATTTCGCAGCACCTCCCACAATTTCTTGAGGACCCGGTCATACGCCTCTGCATCCACAAAACACATGTAGAATGGTTGGGCATACTCCCAGGCCCCCTCCAAGATCCTTGCGAGAGTAAAGATCTGATCGTTGTTCCACGACCAGGACGGAATCCGCATTGTTCTCTTCACATCCGAGGTTCGACTATCGGCCAAACCCTCCTTTCCAGCACCTTGGAGTAGACTTTACCAGGGAGGCTGAGAAGTGTGTACCCTGTAATTGGCACACACCCTCTGGTCCCCCTTTTTGAAGAGGGGAACCACCACCCCAGTCTGCCACTCCTCAGGCACCGTCCCAGACTTCCATGCATGTTGAAGAGGCGTGTCAACCAAGACAGCCCCTCACACCCAGAGCCTTCAGCATTTCGCGACGGATTCATCAATCCCTGGGGCTTTGCCGCTGTGAGTTTTTTTACTACCTCCGACTTCCACCAGGGAAATTGACGACAATCCCCCATCATCCTCAGCTCCACCTCTACCACAGAGGGCGGTGTCAGTGGATTAGGAGTTCCTCAAAGTGTCCCTTCCACCGCCTATTACCTCCTCAGTTGAGGTCAAAAAGTCCCATCCTTACTGTATACAGGTTGGATGATTCTCGCTTCCCCTCCTGAAGGTGGCGAACGGTTTTCCAGAAGCACCTGGTGCCGACCGAAAGTCCTTTCCATATCTTCTCCCAACTTCTCCCACACCCTGCTTTGCCTCTGTCACGGCAGAGGCTGCAGCCCTCGGGCCCGTAGGTGCCCTGCAACTGCCTCCGGAGTCCTCCGAGGAACAATACCGGAAAGACTCCTCTTCAGTCGGACGGCTTCCCTGACCCCGGTGTACAAGGGTGTTGGGGTTACCGCCCCTTGAGGCACCTAAAACCCTAAGACCACGCTCGCCGCCGCCAGCTTAGCAATGGAAACTTTGAACATTGTCCCCTAAGGTTCAATGCCCCAGCCTCCACAGGGATGTCCGAAAAGCTCCGCCGGAGGTGTGAGTTGAAAGTCGTCGGACAGGGGCCCCTCCAGATGTTCCCAGTTTACCCGCACTACCCGTGTGGGCTTACCAGGTCTGTCAAGAGTCTTCCCCCACCCCGACCAACTCACCACCAGATGGTGGTCAGTTGACAGCTCTGCCCCTCTCTTCACCGGTGTCCAAAACATACGGCCTCAGTCAGATGAAACAATTATAAAATCGATCATTGACCTTTGGCCTAGGGGCTCTGGTACCAAGTACACTTATGAGCATCCCTAGTGCGAACATGGTGTTTGTGATGGACAATCCATGACTAGCACAGAAGTCCAACAACAGACAACCGCTCTGGTTTAGATCAGGGAGGGTTCCTCCAATCAACACCTCTCCAAGTATCTCCATCATTGCCCACGTGTGCGTTGAAGTCCCAGCAGAACTATGGAGTCCCACTACTGGAGCCCAATACAGGACTCATTCAAGGTCTCCAAGAGGCCGAATACTCCGAACTTTGTTTGGGGGCATATGCACAAACAACAGTCAGAGTTTTCCCCCCATCACCGCAGGCGTAGGGAGGGACCCTCTCGTCCACTGGGTAAACTCAACGCAGCGGCACTCAGCCGGGGACTTGTGAGTATCCCCACACCCGCCCGGCGGCCCACACCATGGGCAACCGGAGTAGGACAGAGTCCAACCCCTATCCAGGAGTACGGTTAAGAACCGAGACTGTGCGTAGAGGTAAGCCCCAAGATCTAACCGATAGCGTCCACCTCCCGCAAAAGTTCCGGCTCCTTCCCCACAGAGAGGTGACATTCCACGTCCCAGAGCAGCCTCTGCCGCCCCGGTTCTGGTCCGCGAAGCCCCTGACCTGCATGTAGCAGCACACCGACCCCTTTGGATCCTCCCACAGTGGTGGACCATGGGTGGAGGGAGAGGTGCCACGTTGCTTGTCGGGCTGTGCCCAACCGGCTCCGTGGCAAAACCGGCCACCAGACGCTCGCTCACGAGCACCGCTGGGGCCTGGCTCCAGACGGGGACCCCAGGCTTCCTCCGGGCGGGGTCTCTCTATCCCCTTGCTCAACCATTGAAGCTTCGAACATTCTTTGTCTGGCCCCTCCTGAGACCTCTTTGCTGGGAGACCCTACCAGGAGCACAAAGCTCCAGACAACACAGCCTAGTTCATAGGGACACACAAACCTCTCCACACGATAAGGTGTGGTTCCCGGAGAAGTTAAACCAAATACTAGAGCAACAAAATGCCTGGACTGCCAGATCAAATGCAAAGGTAGAGAGGTCGTCCTTTAATCAGGGTGGTGGTGTGGTTTGATGCCTGCTCTCGGTGATGTCAGTCCCCTTGAGCAAGACGCTGAACAACAAGTGCTCCCGATGGGAAGCTTGGCACTTTGCATGGGAGCCCAGCCACCATCGGTGTATGAATGTGTGTGTGAATGAAGCAGTGAATCCAGTAAGATAGAAAGGTTGATATAAATATCTCCATTTGTGATTGACTCAGTATTATTGTTCATGTTTAGTGCCTGAGAAAAAAAAAATATATATATATTGTGTGTGTGTGTTATATGTGTGTGTGTATATATATATATATATATATATATATATGTGATGGGTGATTATATATATATAG
>NC_045738.1:6228815-6228963 GCF_008692095.1 Etheostoma spectabile | reverse complement strand
AAGCGCAGCCCTGGTGGAGGCCAACCCTCACCTGGAACGAGTCCGACTTACTGCCGAGGCAAGCTCTCGCTTTGGTCACACAGAGATTGGATGGCCCTGAGAAGGGACCCCCTCACCCCATATTTCCGCAGCACCTCCCACAATTTCT
>NC_045738.1:6220747-6228790 GCF_008692095.1 Etheostoma spectabile | reverse complement strand
TGCAATTACAGGGTATCACATTCTCACCTCCCTGTTAAAGTACTACTCCGAAGGTGACTGGAAAGGAGGAGGGTGTTGCCGATAGCGAACCTCGGATGCGAAGAGAACAATGCTGGATTCACGTCCTGGTCGTGGAAAAACGTATCAGATCTTTACTCTCGCAAGGATCTTGGAGGGGGACTGGGAGTATGCCCAAAACCATTCTACATGGTTTTGTGGATCTGGTAGAGGCGTGATGACCGGGTCGCTCCAAGAAATTGTGGGGAGGTGCTGCGGAAATATTGTGGGGTGCAAGGGGTCCCTTCTCAGGCCTCCAATCTCTGGTGTGACACAAAGCGAGAGCTTGCTCTCAGGTATCGACTCGTTACAGTGAGGGTTTGGCCTCCAATCAGGCTCGCTTTGTCACCAATTCCTGTTTTTAATATTTATGGACAGGCATATCAAGGCGTAGTCGGGGCGGGGAGGGGTTGCCAGTTCGTGGGGCTCGGGATCTCATTGCTGCGTTTGTTTGCGGATGATGTGGTCCTGATGGAATCACGGTCCCTGTGACCTTCAAGCACTCACACTGGATCGGTTTCGCAGGCTAGCCGAGGTGGAAGCTGCTGGGATGATCAGCAACCTCTAAATCTGAGCCATGGGTTCTCAGCAGGAAAGCTCGCGATGGAGTGCTTTCTTTCGGGGGGGAGTGAGTCCTTACCCCAAGTGAAAAGAATCTTAAGTACCTTTGGTTCTTGTTCGCTGGTAGGGGACCATGGAGCTTGAGACGGTCGGAGAATGGAGATCAGCCAGTGCGGTATTAACATTTCCGTTGTCGCAACCGTTGTTGTGACGAAAAGAGAGCGGAGCCAGTAAAGGCCAAAGCTCAGAATCGATCTACCGGGCATTTTACGTATCCGACCCCACCTTTGGGTCCATGAAGGCTGGTCATGACCGAAGAAAGATGGAGAACGAGATCCAGGTACAAGCACCCCCCCGCCGAACCGAATGGGGTTTTCGTACGGAGGGTGGCTTGGCGTCCCCTTAGAGATAGGGTGAGAAGCTCATGTCCTCCGAGAGGAGCTGGAGTAGTCGCTGCTCCTTTCGCAGGTTCGAAAGAGCCAGTTGAGGTGGTCGTGAGTCGTGTTAAGGAGGCGCTCTGGCGCTTCCCTAGGAGGTGTTTCCAGGCCAGTCCAGCTGGGAGTAGGCCGCCGGGAAAGACCAGAATAGGTGGTAGAGATTATGCTCCACCCTGGCCTGGGAACGCCTCGGATCCCCCAGTCAGAGCGGTTTGATGTGGGCTCGGGGAAAGGGAATTTTGGGGCCCTGGGAGCTGCTGCCCCCACGACCCGATACCGAGATAAGCGGATGAAGATGGATGAGGATATATTGTGTGTATCGGTATACTCTTTAATAGAACTTAGGGGTGTTGTGATGTGATTATTTCACAGGGAAAGTGATATTGTACATATAAAACACTCCCTAAACTATGTTAAGTGCAATTGAAAAAAATCCATGCAGAAATGTAGACTCTTAGGTAAGAGGATCTATGAACCTACCTGATCTACTGTAAACGTGACCTTTTACCACAGCTCTATATGGCTAGGTGTGCCCCCGGCATCGGTTTTTTAATCACTTCAAGGAATCATTTTGAAAAATGTAATGCGAATGACTCCCTGTTGTATATACGTAAACGACTTTAAAGCTGTCTTTATGCTAGAGAGGACCGAGTGTCACATCCCCTGGCAATCAAAGATGGATGACAAACAGTCCATTTAAGAACAGTACAAGATAAAGTTTAGTTGTTTGACTTCACAAAGACGAAACATAATACAAGCACAAACACACAGTCATAGAACATGTGGAAATACAATATTCAGGTAGAAACAGTTAAGATACAAAGTCCTGGAAATCAGATACACAGAAAAAGGGGTTAGTAAGTTCTGATACCCATACATGCAGGGCAGGCAGAGGGATTTGCAGAGAATTAAGGGGCGTTTGAAGTGTGTCCTAAAGGAACGTGGAGCCCGCGTAAGGATTGCAAGTATCTGTGTTTGTTATTACCAGGTGGCAGATGTAGGGGTAGAGGGAAATTACAGTAGAACACTTGCGTAATATTATACATATATAAATAGTGGAAGAAATACACAAGGCACTTCTAAACAAAAACCAAAATTCTAGAAGGTGTGACCTGTCCACGGTTGCCACTACTTTCTGTTCGTGAACAATTTAACCGTTTACTGTATTTGTTTGGGACAAGATGATACATTTAACCACAAGACACCTAAGAAGATAAGAAAAGTCACTTTCCATTGAGTGAAATCTCCTCCTGCTGCTTCGGCTATCTGGCCGACGATTTCAATGTAAACATCAACAGAAAACATCAACCAAAAAGTGAAAAAAAATTCGAAGTGAGACTTCAAGCTGTGGTCCCCACTACATGGACCAAGCAAGGTCTCTGCATTGAAAGACATCAAGGCAAGCGTGGGGATTAAACTACATTTGAGATTCCGACTAACTGATGGGTTCCACCAAACTGTTGTTAGCCAATGAAAAGTTCAATAAAATGAACAATTTCTGTGCCCATATCAGTTTCCAACAGAAATCAGGAACTGTTCCATGAACACGTGACTTAATCCTGAACAACCAGACCAACGCTATATAGCAGGTGACTCAATAAGGAAGCATGCACGCATGTGCTTTATGGGGATAAGGACCGGTGTGACAACAGGAATGTGAATTACTATCCTTTCCTTCTCACGCTGATCTGCAGTTACTGTCAATCAATGGGAACCGCACTACCGAGGGAAATGAATTGGTTCATTAATCACAGCATCTTACTCTACGTTCACCCACCACAGACAAGTAAGAGGACTGCCATGTCAAGATCTTTGCAAAGACCTAACTGCTCACAAACTGTAGTCACTGATGGTGCGCATCATGGTTGCTTGAGACTTCAATCAGTCTTACCTTAAAGTTTTCCTGACTTCCCATCAACATATTACTGGGAAACAAGGGGAATAAACACTGGGATAACGCTATAAAGCCCGTTGAAAAACGGCTAGAGATCGGATGTTGCTACAACAGCTTATTTCGGGAAAGTAACCAACGGTGCATGTTCCAGGATTGTACGGAGAGGGAAATGTCAAGAAGCCAATACAGGGCCACTCTATCGTCTGCTGTCGTCTCTTATTGATAGGACTTCCTCTGCGGAAAACAGAGGAGCTGTCTGCTAGTCCACTAGCATCAGGATGGACAGGAACGTCTCTGGTTTATTGGGCTATCTTTAACCAATCAGAACTTCCATCAGCAGTGCTAAGCACCGAGTGGTGCCATAGTGCCACTGTTAAATAAATAACTGTTTGTGGAACGTGTACGTCACAAGCTGTTTTAGATCTGCAAAGAACGATTGGCACAGCTTTCCTACTAGCGTTCTTAATTTACCATCAGAGATCTGAGGAGCAGTTAACCATAGTCCTAATAAATCCACCGGAGTTAAAAATTGCAGCACAAAAAAAGCGCAAGGTAACCGACATCCGGCCAAATGAAAGAGATTCTGACGAAATTTTGGATGTCAATGGAGCAATACTGACAGTGAACACATCAGGCACATAAACTACAGTCTGCTTTGCACTACATGCTGCAGTTGGAGCACGTTCCAGGACACCACTTTCGAAGTCACTGATAAGACAGTGAGTCAAGACCTAGATCGGGTTTAAAAAACTATAGTTTGGCAGACAATAAATATTTTCTTACATGAGTAAAAGTTCTGGATATTCCTCAATAGAGCGTCAACATACCGTCATCAGATTTCCCAGTCATACCCCGTTTTTCAGTCTCTAATAGCAAACATGTTTTTACAATGTATTTACCCAAACTGATAATCAGCCAATGCAAACCTACAAAGGTCTGGGGTGATATATAACATAAATCTGTTTTCTGTTCACAGTTACCCGCCTTATGAGTTCTGCAAAAGGATATTTAAAAGACTTACAGAAAACCCAAGAGTGACAAGCCAAACATCACTTCCCCAGGTCTGCTTTCAATTGAGCTTGCCCTCCCCAACCTGTCGGGCCTCATACCCTGGACATCAAGAAGGAGAACCAGTTATACGCTGGCACACAGTTGAGGCTCACGTTGATCTGTTTACAAATGGGAAGGAGAATATGGACCACAACGTGTTGTGTGTCACAACTTCAGCTCTAAACTCTTGTGGTCTCATTCAGTCTGAACTTTGTCTTGGGAGGAAGCCGTCATTTACAGAGATACGTTTCCAGCAAATTGCAGTAGCTCCTCCACAACACGTGACAACACCACAGTGGTTACAAGTAAAGATCATAATGTCATAATTAATCAAGATTATACACCTGCGGTTAGATAACATTGCCACTACAGGATATACATGTGTAAAATAAACAGCGATAAGACATGTTTTTGCTTTCAAACAACAAATAAAACAATACTAATTTTGGTGTGACTCTTTGTGAAGTGCTTGTGGTTGTCCGTTAACAATCCAGTATTTTCCAAGTAGATAGATATAGTTTATTTTTCTTTCCTTTACTCCTTTTCGTACGGCACAACATAAAACAAGTGTAGAGATTAAGAGTAGCGTATACAGAATAAGAATGGAGAAACTCTGTCGATCATTTAGTTATTTGGGCACACAGGTTTTTGGACAAATTTAAGCTGGGGTGTCCCTCGTCTGCAGAGATGACTATCATGCACATTCATACTGCCTGGAGTTCAATCCTTTACTGAACATCGCTCAAAAACACGTTTGATGATGCAAAACCAATGGAACACCATCAGAGCCCACAAACTTCCCCCAACTTAACACATGAAGTCACTGTCTGGGAGCGATCAAAAACCAATTCCCCTTGGGATGTACAATCATTTTTTTCTAACTGGAGTGTCCCCAACAATAAGCTACATTTACCCAAAAGTGTGTTCAGTGTCTGAATATTATGGAATAAGATTAGGGAACAATTGGCAGTTTGTGTGTCCTTTAGAGTTGAAGAGTCATTCTCAAAACTTGTAAAAGTACTACACCTAGAGATCCTTATTACCTGGACCTCTGGCACTTACGAACCAAAAAATGGCAAAAATCAGCAGGTGATTTTCCTGATGTTCATCAAAAATAGATAATTTCTGCCTGAGTCTCAGTGCTGCCACAGTTCACACATACACGTTCAAGAAAACAAAACAGGTAACCCTTCCAACATAAAATTTCAAACGTCAGCTCTGAAAAAACCTAACATTTTAAACAGAAATTTAGAAAGAAAAATACAGTAATAAAGTGATAATCTCGAGGAACTAAACAAGCAAATAATTACTGATTGCTATCCATAAGTATTGTGACGTGTACAATATCAAAACAGGAATTAAGTTCAACCAGTTCACCAAAGTACAGGATAAAAATTAATTACACCTTTTATATCACAGCAGCTGAACGAAAGACTGGATTATTGTTCTGTCAACAGTGGATTGCTGAAGGGCTGTTGCACAAAATAACCTATGACGCTTTAAACCTCCGGGCATCCCCTCTGGTGCCTATTTGCACTATTTAGATAGAGAGATGGGAGTAGGGGTCCAAATGAGAAGAAAGAGACGCAGTTAGAATCGTAAATATAATCGCAGACTACCAACCAAAAAATATATTCAGATACATTTACCATATATTATGAGTTACATTTCCTGTTGTAAGGCTGGTCCACAATGGCATCATTTGGTTGCTTTTGCAATGGAGAACACCAGTTGGACAAAAAAAGCAACTCGCCTATAAACGACAGTTGAGTGTAGAGTCATGTCTGGACTATATTTGATCCCTCCACGTGCTTTTATAGGCTGCACAGCCCATCAAAGTCCTCGTCATTGGTTGTTTCTTCACAAACATTGAAACATCGTATTAGCATTGGAATCTTCTGTATTGGCTCCCTCTTTGTGGAAACCAAAACACTTACATTGATAAAGTATTCGTGTGATAATCATTCTGTGACTCTTCACAGTGGCAGAGGTTCACATGTTTTACCTAAGTCTATACCACCCTCTAAGTGCATGCATCAGACATTGGGTTTAGATGAATTTAGAAAGGTACATCAAAAGGGTGTTGAAAGGGTAAGTCATTCTCAGGAACTTTAATCGCCAACCTGTGTTCTCACAGGTATGTAGTGTATGTCACTGAGAACCGTTGATTCGTAGTATTTATGTATTGTTATGACCAGAAACATGGCATTGCCCCTTAACAACATTCCAAACAGTTAAAATGATGGGCCCATTCAGGTACTTATTTGAGGAGCAAGGGCTGTAGCTTTACCAACGTTTAATTTATTCGGTTTTGTTTCTGTGAATTTGTTTTTTTTAGTATCAACTATCCCTGTGGGAGTTTACTTTCAGACAAAAATTGAACAATCTAATTTCATCACCTCATGGCCGTCGTGCCAAATTTGCCACTGCAACCATTTGTCATTTTGAAATTACAAGTCAAGTGAACAGCGTTTTGAAGTAGTTTTTGTGTGTAAGAGATATGCAACGACACACTGACCATTTCTTGGCATGTGTGCGCCATTTGTGCGGCAGTCCACGTCTGACGAACTCCCCAGAAACTTTGTTATTGTCCTCTTGTCTCTATTAACCATTTTAGGATTGTGTCTGGGATTTTTTGCTTAATTGGCCATCTTATTGGGTCTGGTGTCCTTTTACCTTTGTATGCACTTGCGCTGGCACCTAAAGATTCACCTTGCATTTTGTCCGTAAAAAACACACTTACAGCTGTGCTTTGATTCAGGCTCAGATTGCTGATGTTAAGCGGTCATGTATCTGTATCGCCTATGTAACTGTTCACTATCTTCGTTCATGGGGGACCTTAACTTTTTGACTTATGATTTTCTAAATCAGATCCGCCCTGGCTGGGATTGTCAGTAATGAAGTGTTTCATTACTTACTTGGTCTTGCAGTGGAAATCTTTGATTGTGTGTTCTTCCTATCATTCCATGTGGCCCCTTTTGACGAAGAATTTGGTTGCTGGTGGTTTCCAGCAGAAGGCAGGTATTTAATTGGGTGTGGGGTTATGCCCACAAGAGCATGCTGTGCTTGAGTTGGTCCATATCTCCTTCTTTGTACCTGGAACGCACCCACCGCCAGTTACGTGTGTTGTCGGCATCTAGAGAAACGAAAAAGGAGGTTCTTAAGCAACTATGTACCTATTTAAGGAATACTCAAACACTTTTTTAGACGAGCATTTAATCATAAGATGATTGTTTTTCTACAGTTTGTCTAATTGACCTAATGGACATGATGCGTTGTCCCCTTCCCTCCCTTTTTGGGGCCATTTTTCTACACTGCAGCCGCTCCAAAATGAGTTTAAGGACATGTGTATGCAGTCAATATTTTTTGGTCATACAGGTAAATTAAAAAGTCCAATAGCATAGTTACAGGAGAGCTTGAGTTATTAATCATTATAATAATGAACCCTCAGACTTCCCTCGTAAAGAGATTCTAATTCAATGTTCTTTGTTTAAGACTCCTAATAAAAACACTGTAATAGTGTCAGCCTGCCTTTGCTCATCCCCGTTGTTTCCCCTTAACCTGCCCACAGCTATTTGTATTCCATTTTCGTTATTACTAGGATTTAATGTCTTAATTTCGTTGGTTATAAATTATTGTTTTATTGATGTTACCCTTGTGATATGATTGTTTTTGTGATTAACACTCACCCGATTCTGTTAATTGTTTTTATATAACTCTGTAAAGGACCTTGTAAACCTTGTTATATAAATGAAGTGTAATTATTCGTATTCAGCATTTGGAAGGTATAAGATCACACCCTCTGGTCCCCCTTTTTGAAGAGGGGAACCACCACCCCAGTCTGCCACTCCTCAGGCACCGTCCCAGACTTCCATGCATTGTTGAAGAGGCGTGTCAACCAAGACAGCCCCTCCACACCCAGAGCCTTCAGCATTTCCGGACGGATCTCATCAATCCCTGGGGCTTTGCCGCTGTGGAGTTTTTTTACTACCTCAGCGACTTCCACCAGGGAAATTGACGACAATCCCCCATCATCCTCCAGCT